>NC_045442.1:62233809-62283015 GCF_002776525.5 Piliocolobus tephrosceles | reverse complement strand
TTAAAAAAAATGCAGTTACCTTTTTGACGGTTTTCTTTGATATTCAAATGAGATAATTCCTATAAAAGCATTTTTTAAAATAAATTTTGTAGCTGGGCGTGGTGGCTTATGCCTGTAATCCCAGCACTTTGGGAGGCCAAGGAGGATGGATCACAAGGTCAGGAGTTCAACACCAACTTTGCCAAGATGGTGAAACCCCATCTCTACTGAAAATATAAAACTTAGCCAGGTGTGGTGGCGGGTGCCTGTAATCCCGGCTACTTGGGAGGCTGACGCAGAAAATGCTTGAACCTGGGAGGCGAAGGTTGCAGTGAGTCAAGATTGTACCGCTGCATTCCAGCCTGGATGGCAGAGCAAGACTCCATCTCAAAATAATAGTAATAATAACTAACTAACTAACTAACTAACTAACTAAATAAATAAATAAATAAATAAATTTTATTGTGTGTATTGAAGGTATACAAAATGATGACACATGCACATATATAAGATGGTAATAATACTTCACTATAGTGAAGTAAATGAATGTCTACAGTGCCTTCTCTTTATAAATAAATACCATATATTTTACCGTTTTTCCTCTATTCTATATATGAGCTTTTGAGAAGACTGACATTAGGGCTTATTGGGTTTTTAGAAATGATAACTAACCAACACCATATAAATATTTAGCACATACTGTTTTCTTTTGTTTTTCATAGTTTCAACTTTTATTTTGGATTCAGAGGGTACATATGCAGGTTTGTAGGTTTGTTACCTGGGTATATTGTGTGATGCAGTTTTACTTAGAGTAAAATTGATGTATGATTGATCTCTTCACCCAGGTAGTGAATATGGTGCCCAATAATTAGTTTTTCATTCCTTATTCCCCTCCCTTCCCCTTTCCCCTTCACTCTAGTAGTCCCCCGTGTCTGTTGTTGCCATCTTTATGTATGGCATATGAGCTATGGTGTCCACATTCTTTAGCTTCATGAGAACCTATTATTTAGTTCTCACTTTTAAGTGATAACATGTGATATTTGGTTTTCTGTTCCTGCCTTCATTCACTTAGGATAGCAGCCTCCAATTGCATCCATGTTGCTGCAAAGTACATGATGTTATTCTTTTTTATGGATTCATTGTGGTGTATATAGCATATATTATTTTCATTTAGAGTATTGTATTCTGTATTTGATCTCGACTAATATGCCAAGTGTCAGATAGGAACAGGTATTTTCCCTTTTTCTTTTCTTTCCTTTTTTGAATAATAATTATAAACTACTCCCAAATTTAATGTGACCCACAGAAGATTTATTTAAAAAATGGCAAATCACATTTATTCCCCTCTAAAATGATGCAATTACATGTTAATAGAACTAGTGGTGGAAGGTTGAATGCTGAGTTATGTTTTAGTATCACAAATTTGATCAAATGATATTATTATGGTAAGAATCTCTCATGTTTAAAAATCACTATTCTAGAATAAAGACAAATTTCACATAGAACACAACCATATTTTTATTCATTATGTCAATTGTTCTATAATTAACATTTACAGGGATTTTCTTTCTTTTCCTAGTTCAGGTTGGGATTATTTGACGTTATTCTCAGGCAGACTCTGTCTATGTTGTTAGTTTGGCTCTTATTGCTATGCATCTGAGGGGAAGAGGGAAACATCTGAAAAAAAGCAGAGTCCACATGTCCAATTCCATGTGGAAACTGGTTAGTTGTTCTTGGATACTCTCCTATTCCTGACCCAATGATTATGGCCAGGAGAACAGGACACTTTGGCAATCTATGACCTATATTCCTAGTAGTGCAATATGGGGAGAAGAGAAGTTTCCCAAATGTACAAATGCAGAACAAAAAGCAGAATATATCTACTACAATTACTTCCACTTAAGACATTAGAAAATAATAGTTCTCATTAATAGGGTATCTTGATGGTTAGTATTTACTATATACATCATATTTGGGTTTTTAATTTTAAAATTAAATTAAAATGTGATTGGTCTGCAAGTTAGACAAAAGTTATTCAATGTTTGGTGACAGACAAGTTTTTTAGTGCCTTCCCTGTCCCTACAATAGCTACTGATGTGTAAATAGTAAGCATCTGAGCTATATGACATTAGCATGCTCTCAAACACTGTTTTTCAAAGTCACTAAAGTGTGAACTCTTAAGGAAAATAATTTTTATGCTTTCTCCCATGTTGCTTTTAATTGTTTTTATTACAGTGTTACTCAAATATGTACCATCACAAAAATGACATAGCAAACACTTCCATGGTACCTACCATGTCTCAAGCTGTTTTAAGAGCTTTACACATATAACACATTTAATCCCAATAAAAGCCTTCTGACTTGAGTGCTACTATTGTACCATAGATCTTATGAAAACATTGAGGATGAAAGAGACTAAATAACTTGAACACGGTCATGTTTGTGATTGTCAGTCTGGCTCTGGAATCCACATTCTTAAGCACTCTGCATCACTGCCAGTAAATATAATCTCCTTGTGCATATAGATTTTATATAATTATAAAACCGAAACCCAGAAGTAAGAAGTGAGATCAACTGCAAGAACAAACCACCAATCCCAAGAGGACACAGAGACCCTCTGAAGGAAGCGGACTGCTCCTGCAGAACCTCGGAGACACCCCAAATACTGTGAGTGTCTCAAATGCAGAAGTGCGAAAGGGAGACCCTCCTCTCTCAAATACGCACTCCCACTGGAGAACCTGAAGGTCTGTTTGCAGGAGAAATGTCCAACTTTACCTGGAGATGAGTCAATTTAGAGAACCGAGTGAAATACAGGGGTAGAGGAAGCAGCAGAAAGGCCTTGGAACTCACTGGGTTCCCTAGCAGTCCATTCCTTCCTTGTACCACAGAGATCCACTGGGAGGGTGGCCAGAGGAGCAGGAGGCAAAACTCCACAGGGAGAAGGAAATGACTAGCTGAACTTTGCAACAATTTGAACAGGGTGAGAAGCCTCCTGGCCAGAACTGGGGAGAGGGTGCAAATCCTGTGTGCAGGCTCCACAGGCAGGGGAAGAACCAAGCCCTTTCCTTTCACAGCTGAAAGGCAAGTAGCCTGGGGCAAGTTTTCAAGCCCATCTCGCCCTCCATCTGGAAACAGACTTGGGACTGTTTCAGGGTCACCATGGGAGTGAGACTGGCCCTTCAGTTTGTGTGGGAACTGAGTGAGACCTGTGACTGCCAGCTTTCCCTCGCTTCCATGACAGCCTGCATGACTCAACAGAGGCAGCCGTAATCCTCCTAGGTACACAACTCCAGTGACCTGGGAATCTCATCCCCACCTGCCACAGCAGCTGCGGCAAGACCCACCCAAGGAGAGTCTGAGCTCAGACATGCCTAGCCCTGCCCCGACCTGGTGGTCCTTCTCTACCCACCCTGGCAGTGGAAGACAAAGGGCATATAATCTTGGGAGTTCTAGAGCCCTGCCCACTGACGGTCCGTCTCCATACTACTACAGCTGATGCTCTCTGGAAAGCGCCACCTCCCTGCAGGAGGCCAACCAGCATAAAAATAAAGCATTAAATGACCAAAGCTAAGAACCCTCATGGAGACCATAGCACCCCCCTACCCAGCACCTCCACTGGAAGAGGCGCTGGTATCCACGGCTGAGAGAACCATAGACAGCTCACATCACAGGACTCTGTGCAGACAACCCACAGTACCAGCCTGTAGCTGGGTAGACTTGCTGGGTGGCTAGACCCAGAAGAGAAACAACAATCAGTGCAGTTTGGCTCACAGGAAGTCACAACCATATGAAAAGTGGGAGAGTAACTACATCAAAGGAACATTCCTTGGGACAAAAGAATCTGATCAGTAGCCTTCAGCCCTAGACCCTCCCCCTGACAGAGCCTACCCAAATGAAAAAGACCCAGAAAACCAACCCTGGTAATATGACAAAACAAGGCTCTTCAACATGCCCCGCAAAAATCACACTAGTTCACCAGCAATGGATCCAAACCAAGAAGAAATCCCTGATTTACCTAAAAAAGAATTCAGGAGGTTAGTGAATAAACGAATTAGGAAGGCACCAGATAAAGGTGAAGCCCACTGCAAGGAAATCCAAAACATGATACAAGAAGTGAAGGGAGAAATATACAAGGAAATAGATAGTTTAAAGAAAAAAAACAGTAAAGAATTCAGGAAATTTTAGACACACTTTTAGAAATGCAGAATGCTCTGGAAAGTCTCAGCAATAGAACTGAACAAGTAGAAAAAAGAAATTCAGAGCTCAAAGACAAGGTCTTTGAATTAACACAATTTATCAAAGACAAAGAAGAAAGAATAAAAATATATGAACACAGCCTCCAAGAAGTCTGGGAGAATGTTAAATGATCAAACCTAAGAATAATCAATGTTCCTGAGGAAGAAGAGAATTTTAAAAGTTTGGAAAATATATTTGGGGGAATAATTGAGGAAAACTTCCCCTGCACTGCTAGAGACCGAGACATCCAAATACAAGAAGCACAAAGATCACCTGAGAAATTTATCGTAAAAAGATCACTGCCTAGGCACATTGTCATCAGGTTATACAAAGTTAAGATGAAAGAAAGACTCTTAAGGGCTGTGAGACAGAAGCACCAGGTAACCTGTAAAGGAAAACCTATCAGATTAACAGCAGATTTTTCAGCAGAAACCCTACACACTAGAAGGGATTAGGGCCCTATCTTCAGCCTCCTCAAATAAAACAATTATCAGCCAATAATTTTGTATCCAGCAAAACTAAGCATCATATATGAAGGAAAGATATAGTCATTTTCAGAAAAACAAATGCTGAGAGAATTTGCCATTACCAAGCCACCACTATAAGAATGGCTAAAAGGAGCTCTAAATCTTGAAACAAATGCTCTAAACATGTCAAAACAGAACTTCTTTAAACCATAAATCACACAGGAACTATAAAACAAAAATAAAAATTAAATACCAAAAACAAAAATGAAGAAAACCAAAGTACACAAGTAACAAAAAGCGTGATGAATGCAGAGGAACGTCACATTTCAATACTAACATTTGAATGTAAATGGCCTAAATGCTCCACTTAAAAAATACAGAACTGCGGAATGCATAAGAACTCACCAACCATCTGGGGCCTTCAGGAGACTCACCCTACACATAAGGACTCACATAAACCTAAAGTAAAGGTGTGGAAAAAGGCATTTCATGAAAATGGACACCAAAAGCAAGCAGGGGTAACTATTCTTCTATCACACAAAACAAACTTTAGAACAGCAGCAGTTAAAAGAGACAAAGAGGGACATTATATAATGGTAAAAGGCCTTGTCCAACAGGAAAATATCACAATCCTAATAATATGTGCACCTAACACTGGAGCTCCCAAATTTATAAAACAATTACTCATAGACCTAAGAAATGTGATAGACAGCAACACAATAATAGTAGGGGATTTCAGTACTCTACTGACAGCACTAGACAGGTCATCAAGAAAGAAAATCAACAAAGAGGCAATGAATATTAAACTTTACTTTGGAGCAAATGACTTAACAGATATATACAGAACATTTCATCCAACAACCACAGAATACACATTTTATTCAACAGCGCATGAAACTTTCTCCAAGATAGACCATATAATAGGCCATAAAATGAGCCTCAATAGATTTAAGTAAATTGACATTATATTAAGCACTCTTTCAAGCCACAATGGAATGGAACTGAAATTCAACTCCAAAAGGTACCTTCAAAACCATGCAAATATATGGAAATTAAATAACCTGCTCCTGAATCAGCATTGGGTCAAAAACAAAATCAAAATGGAAATTAAGAAATTATTCGAACTGAATGACACAAACTAACAAAACCTCTGGAATACAGCAAAGGTGGTGCTAAGAGGAAAGTTCATAGGCCTAAACGCCTACATCAAAAAGACTGAAAGAACACAAACTGACATTCTAAAATCACACCTCAAGGAATTAGAGAAACAAAAACAAATCAAACGCAAACTCAGCAGAAGAAAGGAAATAACCAAGATCCAAGCAGAACTAAATGAAATTGAAACAAACAAAAACTATAAGAGATAAATGAAACAAAAAGCTGGTCCTTTTGTTACCGGGGGATCCTTGCTCCCAGAGCTCCCAAGATGGTGGTGGCCCAGTTCCAAGATGGTGGCAAGCCTGGTGTTCTCTGACCTGGGGTTCTTGGCCTCACAGATTCCAAGGAATGGAATCTTGGGCCATGCAGTGAGTGTTATAGCTCTAGTAGAAGCCGTGGGTCACAGAAGAGAACCGTGAAACCCAATGACTAGTGCTCAGCTTGATTAGGACGAACCCAGACACTTAGCTGTGTAGGAACAATGGCAAGCCTGGGTGCCTCGCTGGATCAGGAGCGCAAGGGACACCCTGCCAGATCTGGAGGGATGGAAGTCAGCAGGGGGTCTGTGATGGTGGCAAACAACAGTGGTGGACGGCGAGCTAAAGCTCAGCTTGAGCCGTAACAAAACATGGAGCAGAAGAGTACAGCTGTAAGATTTAATAGAGTGAAATATAGTGAAAACAGCTCCCATATAAGGGGAGGGGACCCAAAGGGGGTTGCCATTGCCGGCCATAATAAAACAAACAAACAAATAAACAGCAACAACAAAGAAACAGTAGATATTGGAATGGATGTGATAATCAGGGAACACTTCTACACTCTTGGTGGGAATGTAAACTAGTGCAGCCTCTGTGGAAAACAGTGTGGAGATTCCTTAAAGAACTAAAAGTAGCACTACCATTTGATACAGTAATCTCGCTATTGGGTATCTACCCAGAGGAAAGGAAGTCATTATTAGAAAAAGATACTTGCACATGCATGTTTACAGCAGTGCAATTCACAACTGCAAAATGGTGGAACCAACGCAAATTCCCATCAATCAATGAGTGGATAAAGAAAGTGTGATTATCTATCTATCTATCTATCTATCTATCTATCTATCTATCAATCATCTATCTATTTATGATAGATACTACTCAGCCCTAAAAAGGAATGAATTAACAGCATTTGCAGTGACCTGGATGCAACTGGAGACTATTATTCTAAGTAAAGTAACTCAGGAATGGAAAACCAAACATCATGTGTTCTCACTGATATGTGAGAGCTAAACTATGAGGGTGCAAAGACATAAGAATGATACAATGGACTTTGGGAACTTGCAAGGAGGAGTGGGAGGGGGGCGAGGGATAAAATACTACAAATAAAGTGCAGTATATACTGCTTGGGTGATGGGTGCACCGAAGTTTCACAAATCACCACAAAGAACTTACTCATGTAACCAAATACCACCTGTACTCCAATAACTTATGGAAAATAATAATAAAAAAAAAAGAAATGAGGAAAACAAAACAAAACAAAACAAAAACCCAAATGCAAATGAAATACAAAACTGAAAATCAATAGGTTACATCCTCCTAATCAGTCTAGTCTCAACAAATTAGCCATAATCACCTTATGTAAACATGTCAGAACATGCCAATGCCCTATTCAAAATTATATGTTATCCCTCTCCACCAGCACCTCCCACACACTTAGATTAAAATTGAGCCTTACGAGTGAAGACACTATATGATCTGGCTTCCCACTATATTGGAACTCAAAATCCTACCACTCTCCACCTCATTAACCACACTATGGAGGCAAAGGCCTAGTTACTATTCTTTGACCATGCCAGGACCACTCCCAACTCAGGGGTCTTGGAATTTCTCTTCTTTTCTTCCTGATTTGCTTTTTCCGTGGATACCTGGTGGAGCTTTAGTTGTTTTACATAAAGGCTACCTTATGAGAGTTAGCATCATTGAATGCCATATGTAAAATAGCATCTCTTCTGTCTTTCTATATGCTCACTACTGTTCTTTTTCTTCATTTTCACCACTTGACATTTTTATTGTTTGTTTATTGTCTGTTTCTCTAACTAGATTGCAAACATCTTAAAGAGATGGTGTTGGCTTTGTTCACTGCTTATTTCCTAGCATCTATAATTGTACTTGGCATACAGAAAGCATTGAATAAATATTTTAAATTAACTTTCTAATTTTAACTGTAGATTCACATGTGAATTTAAGAAATAATAGAAGCCTCACAAATCCTTTACTAGTTTTTTTCCTGATGGCAATATTTGTAACCTGTAGTCCAATATCACAACAAAATCACAGGACATTTACATTGATAGAGTCAAGATATAGAACCTTTCCATTATCACAAGGATCTCTCCTGTTTCCTTTCTTTAATCAGTTGCAAGCTTCTTTAGGCCTGTGGTCAGCTTCTTCAGCTTCAAGTCTGGGATATATGAGGGAGAATACAAACTCAGGTAATTCACCATCATGCTCTTCCTTGGGTCCCAAGATGCCTGACCAGTCTAACTTCTGTCTACCTTTCAGAGTTTCAGAATACGTTATCCATTCTGGTGGATGTTTAATGGTATAGCATGACTTTAATTTGGTAACTAATTAACTTGAAGTCTTCTTAAAATATATTATTTTGGCCATTTGGATATATTCTTTGATAAAGTGTCTTTTCAATCTTTTGTTCATTTTTTCTATTGTGTTTCCTTTTCCTTACTGATTTTTTTTTTTTTTTTTTTTTTTTTTTGAGTTCCTTCTTTATTCTGGGAAACCTTCCCCACACTGTGGATTCATTGACTCTATTAACAATGTCTTTTGAAAAACTGAAGTTCTTGACTTTTATATAGTTCAATGTATCAACTTTTTATTTGCCCCAAGATTATAGAATTGTTCTCTAATGTTTGCTTTTAAAAGCTTTGTAGTTTTATATTTTACTTTCAGATAACACATTTTATGGCATTAACTTTTGTATATGGTGTGAGATGAGAATCTAGATGATGTTTTCCTCATACATATATCCACTTGACCTAGTGCAATATATTAAAATGGTCCTCCCCTCCCCACAGCACCAAAGCTTCATATTATTGTTGTTGCTATAGATCAGGAATGTGTGTGGGTTTGTTTCTGGACATTTTTCCATTGGTCAGTTTGCCATTCATTTGCCACAGGTATTTATTTTATTATTTCCTGATTAAGATATAACTTTTATAGAGTGGTGCCACTTTTGAAATTAAAATGTGACGTGATGTTTAGTTTATTTAATTTGGTGGCGCAAGTATAACAAAAACACTGAATTTCCAGTTGAGCAGGACAGCAGAAATTCCGTAATTTGTATCTCTTGCCAAGCATCTTAGTCGCTTGGCTTATGGAATCACTGAAATAAGGGGTTCTCATGTCAATACCTAGGAAATTACTGTTAAGATAAAATAGTTAAGTTACTGTTAAGATGCAAGAGTTCTAAGTTATGAGTCTCTATACTTCTGTCTGCTTTGGGACACATAAAAGAATGCTGGAGAAGTTCAGTGGCAAATTAGAATTGTTTCATACTACACTCTTGAGCAAAGATTGAAAAACTGCAGCCCACAGGCCAAATTGCCTGCCACCTATTTTTGTAAATAAAGTTTTAGTGGCTAATTTTGTGTTACAATGGTAGAGTTGAGTTGTTGTGGAATATATTGTATGCCTCACAAAGCCTAAAATATTTACTATTTTGCTGTTTATGGAAAATGTTTGTCAACTTTTTGTCAAACAACTCCAGAGAATGTGCACATATTCCTCTAAAAGAACTGTTTGGTTACCATAGCTGTACTAGGGGCTTAAACAGGCCATCTTGTTATGTTTCTTTCTAGTGAGTGTTGAAAAATTAATAGAACATTTTCCTAATATTGAACTTCATATAAATTGTTCAAGGAAAAAATATATAGGTAAGAATGATTTCAAAAAGTAGAGAGAGAAAAAGATTATTGCCAGAAACTACTACAGGGAATTTCTAAAAACGAGATACACTATCACTTGCCTTTGACGAAAATTGTTGGTGGAAGCCACTGTCATTGTGAGTAGCTTCTGGCAAATGGGAAAATGCTGCCATTGACAGTAGTTTGCAAGTAAGAGCCATAGCTAATGTAAAAATCCACCCTTGAAAATAAATATCAAGACATTTTTAGAACCCACTAAAACAAACATCCTTTGCAGCAGAAGATATATTTGTAGGCTGTCTTTTGTGAATGTGCTATATAAGTAAGATTCCAAAAAACTTGCTGTAGTATGGGAGAGGGTGGGTATTACGTATATTTTACTCTAGTTGCTCAATGTTAAAAGAGCTGATTGCTTAAGTCTAGAGTAGATTAATATCCTTGATAAGGAGACCTGAGAGTCAGGACTAATTTCAAATATATGTCCAAAGAGGATTTCCTGGATTATAAATAAAAGAGTAGAACCAAGGATTAACTACCAGAAATAAACCAATTGAAGCTGGGTATGTTTGGGGGTAAGAAACATCTCCAAAAAACACAAGTCTTGGACAATAATTACTACCATCAATAGTGACTACCATTTTTTTATTTGCTAAGTATTTTGAGCCGTGTTTAAAGGTATGGGTTTAACCTTGACCTTATCAGTGAAGATAGAGATTGCAGCCCTTCAGATTAATTACTAAAAGTTCCACTTCTGGTGTGATAGAGTAAGGAAGCAAGCTTCAAATGGTCCAGCCCACCAACAGATCACAATTATAAACAAAAAAACTTATGTGTAATTTATATTATATGTGTGTGTGTGTGTATGTGTGTGTGTAAATAAATTATTAAATATCAGAGGCAGATTTGGAGATGATACAAAACTTAGAAGACAGGACCAGCATAGGATACGTTCTCATTTTTTTGTTTTAGTATAAGGACAGGCTGCAGGTGCAGTGGACTGCAAATAACTAATACTATAGTAGAGAATCTGTCCTCTTGACATCCAGGAATGAGCCTGGGATAACTGTAGGTGCTAGAAAGTAAGGTGGAGAGGCATCTCAGAAAAGAGAAATCTGGAAGATAAGAGCCCCCAAATTGGGGGCTTTCATACTTTGCCCAGTTCTCAGGCTGACAGGTAAATTGAGCATGTCTGCAGCAGACTCAAAACAATCTGCAGCTAAGACTAAAAGAACAACACTGAGATTTTGACTGTCTCCCACCATAGGCACACGAAGTATGTAATTTGAGCCTAACCAATTAATGGCCTTCTAATATAAAAATAGTAACTTTCTTTGGAGGAATATTAGAGAATTCAGAATTAATGACTTGGATACAATACAGACTAGCTTCGCATTCAAAGAGAAAAATAACGATTAACAGAGTCCAACCCTGAGATGACCCAGATGTTGAAATTTCAGATAAAGACTATAAATCAGCCAATATATCTATGCTTAATAAAATAAGCCTAATCAATAAATAAGAAATCTCAGTAGAGAAATTAAAAATATTTTAAAAGAACTGAATGCAAATTATAAAACTGAAACATACTGAAACGTGCATATTTGAAAAAGAAACATATGTTATGGGCTTTATAGAAGAATGAAGATGACAAAGGAAATAATTACTAAACTTTAAGATAGATCAATATGAAGAAAAGAGAAAAAAAAGTTAAAAAATTTCAACAGAGGCCGGGCGCGGTGGCTCAAGCCTGTAATCCCAGCACTTTGGGAGGCCGAGATGGGCGGATCACGAGGTCAGGAGATCGAGACCATCCTGGCTAACATGGTGAAACCCCGTCTCTACTAAAAAATACAAAAAACTAGCCGGGCGAGGTGGCGGGTGCCTGTAGTCCCAGCTACTCCGGAGGCTGAGGCAGGAGAATGGTGTAAACCCGGGAGGTGGAGCTTGCAGTGAGCTGAGATCCGGCCACTGCACTCCAGCCTGGGCGACAGAGCGAGACTCCGTCTCAAAAAAAAAAAAAAAAAAAAAAAAAAAAAAAAAAAAAAAAAAAAATTTCAACAGAGCCCAAGTTTTCTGCGAGATAATATGAAAACTTTTAACGTATATTTAATTAGAGTCCCAGGTGAGAGTGGGAATTGGGAACAAAAAAATATTCGAGCAAAATAATGGCTTGAAATTCAAACTGAACAATGACTTACTGAAAAGTGTTTACAGATTCCTGGAGCTCAGTGAATTAGACTACTCTCAGTAGAGAGAAAGGATAGCAAAGTTTCGGTAGGACATTTTAAAAGGCAGGAAAATGTAGTCAAAACTCATGGTAGTGTACAGCATTGCCGGAAGAGGTGATAATAGGAAAAAGCCATACTTTCTTTTTTATTTCAAAAATGCTCTTGAGGGTCATAGGCATAGTTCATACAGCATTTTGAAAATTACCAAGAATCTTAGTTTAAAAAATTATACACCCTTTCTCATCTTAAAATCATTTTTAGTTATTAGTAGACTTTGGTTAATGTCTGTAACACATTCTGATACAATGAATTCAGAATATATCTGTTGTTAGTTTTCTTCATATTGTGAAAGTATACATGAGAATTTTTATACTTTGTGTTGTTAGAACATTCTTAGTTTTCATTATTTTGCTTTTTGTCCCATTATGTATATTTCTGCTTCCTGTTTTGGAAATATAATTTAGCTAATGAGTTGTAAAATATAATTTAGCTAATGAGTTGTATTAGTTATCAACTTCCATCATAGTCTATCATTTACGATTAATATCTCTATTATCAGTGTCTGTATCTTTATTTTCTGGGATTTTTCCAAGTGTTGTTTAAATTGGATGTATATTTAACTTTCATGGTTATTCTAGCATTCTGGTTATTCATAATTCAATATCTTGAAAACATTTTCTTCTGTCTAAATATTTCTGTCAAGCTTAGTAGAATGGTTTTGAATGGTAGTTATTTTTCCTTCTTTTTACTGCAGGAAAGAAATGATTCTGTGCCAATTACGTAAAAATAATTTGTCATGGTTATATAAACAAGAATAAGCATAGATACAGTATGATTTTTATGTTCTGGGTTATTTGGATTATCTAAAATAATGATTTATAGGACTCCTTGAGTTCCCTGGCAGAAATGTAGTCACATAAATTTTATTTCTATAGCATTCAATCTATGTGTTCCAATATTAATATGACCCAGATGATTATCATTTCTAGTTAAATCAATGATTAAGCTATAACTTATGATTCAACCTAATTTTAAAAAGAATTGAAGCATGTATAGAAAGTGACTGAGGAATTGATTAGTGATTTTAACTCTGGTGTAGCTTAACTCAAAGTTTAATATGTCAAGACATTTAAAGTTATTAGGAAGGTACATGGTATCATCCTTAGGGATGAGCTTGTTCTTGTTTCCCTTCAGTGGCTGAAGAACAGAGGCAAGTACATTTCTTTTTATCAGATATTGACAGGAGATACTTCTATCTTTAGTACATTCTAGAAATCCAAAGATTTGTAAGTGAAGAAATCCCTTCTTCTAAATGAATCACGTGTAATTCATTTGTTATGAAACTTTTGAATTTGGTCTTTTTAAATTTCATGTTACCAAACATAAGAAAACAAATTGAAGAACGTCAGAAGTAACTATCCTCAAAATTCTATGGATATTCCATGTGTCATTATAACTCCTAATATTAGCACATACTATTATCATTTTTTAGTTAAAACATTTTCCTTTTTCTCTTTTAAGAAAGTCTCTGAAAGCTATGTCAGATGTGAGCTTCTTCGTGAAAACTTTATATATCTCAGCGCTCCCATCACACTTCCTTCAAACTACAAGTAACCAATCCCTTATAAGTTGTCCCCATAGTACTTTATCTAAATACCAATTTAAGTACATGACATTCTGAATTACAATTAAGTCTTTTCTTGTCTATTTCTGACACTCAGTTGAATACATATTATATTACCAACTCTTGAAACAATTATTGACAGCTTATGAAGGAATAAAACATATTTGCTCAATTGATGAATCAATTTTATAACTGTATTTTAAAAGTTTATTAAATACAATTTATACTTCAGAAGAGAAATGCAAATATATAAATTAGGCCACTAATATATAAATGAAGCCACTGAAGGGAAACAACTCAAGAAATACAGTCTCAGCCCTTGTTAAAAATAATTGTATTGTACACTTATGCTACACTGTATAGCATAATATTATGCCTCAGTAAAAGTATTAAAAGATAAATTATTACCTTAAGAAATTAGGTTTAAAACAAAAGTATGTGATCATAATGAACTAGAATAACAGCTAATAAAAATAAACAGAATGATAAATAGTTTTACCTGAGGAGTAAGTAGTGTTCAATAGCATTATAGGGTAACTATAGTTAATAATAATCTATTGTATATTTCAAAATAGAAGATATTTAGAATGATCCCAACATGAGGAAATGATAAATGCTTGAGATAATGGATATCTTAGTTACCTTGATTCGATCATTACATATTGTATGCTGGTATCAAAATATCACATGTAACTCATGAATATGTATGACTATTATATATCTATAAAAATTAAAAATAAAAAAAAATTAAGCTGTTTTTTAAAAAAAACATAATAGATATATTTCAGCAAACACCATTGTATTAGTCTGCTTTCACACTGCTGATAAAGACATATCCGAGACAGACAATTTCCAAAAGTAGAGGCTTAAGGGACTTACAGTTTCACATGCCTGGAGAGGCCTCATAATCACGGTGGAAGGCAAGGAGGAGCAAGTCATATCTTACATGGATGGTGCCAGGCAAAGAGAGCTTGCTCAGAAAAACCCTCATTTTTAAAACCATCAGATCTCATGAGACTCATTCACTATCACGATAACAGACCAGGAAATATCCACCCCCATAATTCAATCACCTCCCACAGGGTTCCTTCCATGACATGTGGGAATTGTGTGAGTTTCAATTCAAGATGAGATTTGGGTGGGGACACAGCCAAACCATATCAACCGTTATGGAAAACAAAGGAAAACCAAAATAAGTTCATTGTGGATTAGAAAGATTATGAAATAATAATCTAATTCCATTGTTATCTCAAGGACATTTAGAAGCCATGAAGAAGGAAAAGAAAAAGTTTTATTGAAGTTTGGAAAAATATATTGAAGACTATTTACCTTTACAAATAAATACAAGGGCATGATATTTTTATGGTTTAATTTTTTTTTACTATAGTAATGAGATAGGTTATTCCGTTATTAGAGTGAAAGACTATAAGAATGGATGATACTCAGCTTAATTTAATTTATAAGGAACTATAATTTTAATAATCTTAAAAAGATACATAAGAATGTAAACTACAAACTAATTGTACTTATGATTAAGAATGCTACCATTCTAAATAAAGTAAAAGTATATCAAATTTTACAGTGCAATAAGAATATTATTGTGATACACTTTTAAAAGTGTAAGGATGTTCATACATTAGAAAAACTAACAGTATAATTGATAAAAACAATAAAAGAAGAAAAATATAATTATATAGTGAATTCCACAAAATGATTTGATTGAATTCACTACCCATTTAACTAATAAAGTTATTACTTAACAGATATGGCTGGCTTAATTGGATATTTACATGGAAAACAAAAAACTGATACCCATTTACCATATTCAATAATAATTTTTAAAGAAATTAATAATCTAAATGTATATGTTTATGTATGTATAATATGTATGTATGTATATATTTGTATGTATGTATGTACAAATATGTATGTATGTATATATTTGTATGTATATATTTGTGTACATATGTATACATATTTATATGTATATGTATAAATATGTATGTATGTATATATGTATACATATACATACATATATGTATAATATACAAATAAATGTATATTATTTATACAATAATAATCTAAATTATATATGTTGACTTTAATCTTATGTATAATGAACACTCGTTATATTTAAATATATTTATGCATATACTTTAATGATATGGCTAACTTTACAGTTAACTATAAATATAGAGTTATATATATTTGTATATTATATATTATAACTAGTTATAATTAACTGTATAGTTAACTATATTTAGCTTTATATATATATGCTTTAGATATATATGCATTTATTCATATTTACATATATGTGCACATAATTTTACTATATAGCTAACTGTAATTGAACTATAAACTATAACAAGTATAGTTAACTACATAGTTAAATTCCAGTTAATTATAAATATGTAGTTAAATTACATACATAAATATCTAAATATAAAGCATGTTCATTACATATAAGTCAAAATTAACATATATAATTGTACATTTAGATTTGTAATCTATTTAAAAATTATTATTGAATGTGATAAGTAGCTGTCAGTATACATATATACATAGCACATATATATATATATAGAGAGAGAGAGTGTTTTAAAAGCTAGTAGTTACTGTTTGTGCAACATTTTATAAATACATACACACATAATTCCTTAGCCTAAACCTGGTCCTGCTGCTAAAACAAATTACTTAAGACTGGATAATTTATTTATGTATTTCTCATAGTCCTGAAGGCTGAGAAGTACAAGTCCAAAGAGCCAGTAGCTCTGGTGTCAAATGAGGGCTCTCTCTCTGCTTCAGAGATGGCACTTTCTCACTGTATTCCTCATATGGAGGAAGCGGGAAATGCTGTGTCCTCACATAATGAAAAGAGGGAATGCTGTGTTCTGGCAGAATGAGCCAAGGGGATTCCTTCAACCACTTTGATAAGGGCACTAATCCCATCCTCGAGGGCAGAGCCCTCATGGCTAATCACTTCTGCAGACATCTCACCTATTAATACCAACACCATGGGGAATAGGTTTCAACATGAATTTTCAAGGAACACATTCAAACCACAGCATATATATATAATTTTAAAAAACTAGTAGATACTATTTGTGTAACATTTTTGTGGTGAGATTTCTCTTAAATAAGTCAGGACTTGTTTACATAAAATATAACTAAAAATATAGGCAATACTATACTATAAACAGAGTAAAAGAACAAAAAATTGACTAGAAAAATGTTTTTATTGTAAATGACATGACATTAACGCCCATAATATATGACAAGCTCCTGAAAATACTAAGAAAAGCAAATGATTCATCAGAAAAATGGAAAAGTAAATTACGGGGAAGGAAGGAAAATATTTGAGCAATAAGGATATGAGTTTCAATTCTATTTACAATCAAGGATATAGGAAATAAAACAGTAATGAGTTGCCTTATATCACCCTTCAGGTGAACAAAAATGGAAGGGGAGTGATAGCATCTAGTGTGACTAAGTATATGGTGATGCAGATTTTGATAAATAAATAAACTAGCAGTCTCTATGCAAAATAAATTGAATCCAGAGTTCAATTTTTATAAACACATCTTACATACTTTTATAAACATATTAATATACATACATACATACTAATATAAACTTAACATACTATACATACATACTATACATACTATACTAAACATAATATACATACTAATATAAACATATTTTATGTACTTTTATAAACATATATTACAGATATAAAACAGCCACTACATATAGATATATATTGAAAGGTATTTTTCTACTGTTAAGAGCATTGGCACAACAATGACAAAAAAGTAAAACTGAAAGCACCCTGAGTGTTCCTCAAAAGGCTGTCTGAAATACCATGATACAGTTATTCTATGGAGTATTATGTAGCTTTTAAAAATAATGAGGGAGAGTCATCTGTTGCTCTACAAACAAAGACATGATACTACAGATACATAAAACACCTGGATAAAATGAGAACGCTATGTGTCGTATCATTTTGATTATATTTCATGGACTGAGAAAGGAGGACAAGTGGTAAAATATTACTTTTTTTCTTTTTAATCCTTGCAACTTTTGTTACAAACAACATGAATTATAGATCCAATAGAAACTTTTTTTAAAAAAAGAAGAATATTGGGCGTTTAATTATATTTCACAGAATGACTGTCCCTGAATCATATTACCAATAAGTTCACTGATACAGAGACAATTTCTTAATACTTAGATGAGAGCCGCTTTCTTCTATTTAAGGTTAATCCTGGAAATTCTTCTCTGGTAATGACACTGTTCCCTGTACCCAAGATTTAACAAGAGAGATATAAATATAATAATAATTAAAACATGAAGCAACACAAACAGCAACCAAAAAATTTCAACCTTCAAGAACAATTTAGAAGGTTTATATCCTCAGAAAGCATTTCTTTCTGACTTTCTAACCAGTCAAAATTTGCATATTCTACAGGAAAACTTTTCATATTATTTCAACAAACTGCCCTTTACTGCTTCTGCCTCTATCAGATCTCCTAAGTACTAATATTTTCCCATGTATTGGTTAAAAAAAAAATAGTATTACGGCCAGGTGTGGTGACCCATGCCTGTAATCCCAATACTTTGGGAAGCCGAGGTGTGTGAATTGCTTGAGCTCAGGAGTTCGAGACTGGCCTGAGCAACATGGTGAAACCCTGTATCTACAAAAAATACAAAAATTAGCTGGGCGTGGTGGTGCAGGCTTGTAGTCCCAGATACTCAGGAGGTCTAGGTGGGAGGATCACTTGAGCCCAGGAGGCAGAGGTTGTAGTGAGCTGAGATCATGCCACTGCATTGTAGCCTGACTTATGAGAGTAAAATCCTGGCTCAAAAAACAAAGAGAAAAAATATGGTTTATTAGCAGAGTTCCATTTGTCTTATCCTATTATCTGTAATTGTCATTATGCTGCATTCCAATTCATATTCCTGTAGATCCTAAGTGGCGTCCAGAGAGTGGAAGAGGTCTAATGAATGCTTGATGAAACTTTGGAGTAATTCTTGTTAAATAAAGTACCTATTACTCAATGTAAACCAGATCATATTCTACTGAGGCAGTTCTAGTTCATTTTATTATTTCAGATTTACACTGTTATATTTTATTCAGCAGAGGCAGTTGCTACTCCTGGTTTGACTAGCTTCAGCCATTTGAAAATGACCTGGAAGGGCCAATATTTTGAATTTTACTAAGCCTCAAATTTTCATCTCGTAGTATAAGGCTGAGATACAAGAAAGCCACTTCGGCAGGGTGCAGTGGCTCGTGTCTGTAATCCCAGCACTTTGGGAGGCCAAGGCAGGTGGATCACAAGGTCAAGAGATCAAGACCATCCTGGTCAACATGGTGAAACCTTGTCTCTACTAAAAATACAAACGTTAGCCAGGCATGGTGGCATGTGCCTATGGTCCCAGCTACTCGAAAGACTGAGACAGGAGAATTGCTTGAAATGGGGAAGTGGAAATTGCAGTGAGCCGAGATTGTTCCACTGCACTCCAGCCTGGCGACAGAATGGGACTCCATGTCAAAAGGAAAAAAAGAAAGCCATTCAGTGCATGAGTGCAGCTGATAACCAGTATTCATGTCTTATTTTGGTTCTGCATCTCTGTATGTTATCTATGAATAAGCAGCAATGCTTATGAAAAAAAAAAAAAAAGAACACTTCATGAAGAGAAACAAACCCAGATGACCCCGGAGGCTCATTCCCTTCCCTCTTATTTGCTTTGCAATAAGCTGGCTCAGCAGGTCCAAGTTAGTGCAATGAAAAAACCTGCTATTATCAGGCATTGAGAACCAGCAGTTACCTCTTTCTACAAGACCATATTCTTCACCAAGAACGACCTACTTTTACATAGTCATTTAGAGTAGAGAAGCCCTTCCCCACTTTCTCTATAAATGATACATAGAGATATTTGGGTGCCAGGAACTCTTTCCTGGAGTCCTTTCAATGATACATTCAAAGCAGCTATGCCCACTGGGCCAAAGCAAATATCTCTGTGGCATAAGGACAGCTTCATGGGCCTCTCTGCTACTTCCATATCTGTAGGCTTTCTCTATTCCACTTTAGTTTACCTGTATGTGATATGGTGCTAATGTACATTCCCCTTTGTCTTTGTGTGGAGAAGGACCTTGGAAAGGAAAGCCATGTGCTAGAGCTGTGGAGTAGCCCTTACAGGTTTTAGTGTCTTGAACAGCATATGGATATACTTCAAAGGATGGCTAAAAGACTATTCTTTAGATTCCTGGTAACTAGCAATAAATAATAGTACTTTGTAGGTTCTCCTTTATGAATGAAGGTGTCTATATGCTGATATGAGTCGTTCATAAGGAAATATTATTAAAGAAAGCAAGAGAGAGAACAGTGTATATACATAATATAGGAAGCTACTTTTTATACAAAAAGTATAGGTGATACGTGTTGGGGGAAACCAGCCCCCGATATTTCATGTAGGTTCTTTTCCATTTCCCTGGGTGTTGGCTGGTATGAGAAATAAAGGGAAAGAGTACAAAAGAAATTTTAAAGCTGGGTATCCGGGGGAGACATCACATGTCGGCAGATTCCATGATGCCCCCCAAGCTGCAAAACCAGCAAGTTTTTATTAGTGATTTTCAAAAGGGGAGGGAGTGTATAAATAGGGTGTGGGTCACAGAGATCACATGCTTCACAAGGTAATAAAATATCACAAGGCAAATGGAGGCAGGGCAAGATCACAGGACTGGGGTGAAATTAAAATTGCTAATGAAATTTCGGGTATGCATTGTCATTGATAACGTCTTATCAGGAGACAGCATTTGAGAGTAGACAACTGGTCTGACCAAAATTTATTAGGCGAGAATTTCCTTGCCTAATAGGAGCGCTACAGGAGACCAGGGCTTATTTCACCCCTTATCTGCAACCGTAAAAGACAGATGTTTCCAAAGCGGCCATTTCAGAGGCCTCCCCTTAGGAACGCACTTTCTTTCTCAGGGATGCTCCTTGCTGAGAAAAAGAACTCAGCGATATTTCTCCTATTTGCTTTTGAAAGAAGAGAAATATGGCTCTGTTCTGCCCAGCCCACAGGCAGCCAGACTTTAAGGTTATCTCCCTTATTCCCTGAAAATTGCTGTTATTCTATTCTTAAGGTGCCCAGATTTCATATTGTTCAAATACACATACTCTACAAACAATTTGTGCAGTTAATGCAATCATCACAGGGTGCTGAGGCGACATTCATCCTCAGCTTATGACGATGACGGGATTAAGAGATAAAGTAAAGACAGGCATAGGAAATCACAAAAGTATTGATTGGAGAAGTGGTAAGTGTCCATGAAATCTTCACAAGTTATGTTCAGAGACTGCAGTAAAGACAGACGTAACAAATTATAAAAGCATTAATTTGGGGAACTAATAAATGTCCATGAAATCTTCACAATTTATGTTCTTCTGCCATGGCTTCAGCCAGTCCCTCCATTCGGGGTCCCTGACTTCCTGTAACAGATACACATATACATTTCATTACATTTTCCTAAGAGAAATACCAAAATAAATAAACTAAATTATAGTGTTCCCTAAAAGTATATGTGTGGAAGGGGAGTGGATACTGGAATAGCAGGCAATTTTGGTAATGAGACTTCTCCATACATGTCATTGTATATAGCATTAACTGGCATTAATGCCTACCTATTAAAAAATTAAATAGAAGGCTGGGTGTGGTGGCTCATGCCTGTAATGCCAGCACTTTGGGAGGCCTAGGCAGGTGGATCATCTGAGGTCGGGAGTTTGAGACCAGCCTGACTAGCGTGGAGAACCCCTGTCTCAACTAAAAATAAAAAATTAGCTGGGCATGGTGGCAGGTGCCTGTAATCCCAGCTACTTAGGAGGCTGAGACAGGAGAATTGCTTGAACCTGGGAGGCAGAAGTTGTGGTGACCTGAGATTGGGCCATTGCATTCTAGCCTGGGCAACAAGAGTTAAACTCTGTCTCAAAAATAAATAAATAAATAAATAGAAATTAACCAACCAGCACCATATATTTTTCTTAAGATGGTCTAGGCTACAAATATATTATTAATTAAATTCCTAACATTTTCAGAATTTAGTAATGTTTCCTAACATTCTAAGTTCAATAAAAAGATAAAATGAGCAATACATATATAAATTCTGCATAGAGTTGTAAAATTTACTAAAAATTTATTTTCTTGCATAACCTGGAAACAAAACATAAGCATTTGTGTAATCTGATTTCAATTTAAGAAAAAGTGCTCAAGCTAGTTGTGATAAATTCCATTTTGCCCTCAATTCTATGCCCAAACTGTTGGAAGAGCTTTTAGAGATGCTGCAGTAAAAAAGGAAGTAACAGAAATGCAATAAAATGCAGTGAAGTCATGAAGTAACAAAAATAAATGGTCTTAGCAACAACAAAAAATAGAATATTCTATCAAGGCATGGAATTATTTTGTGTGTATTTGAAGGCCCCATGGGGGAGAACAGTACAATCATTTGATTATACTACAAGACATATTTTAAACTTATAATTGAGTTACTATTTATAATGCAGCCATCCTTTTAATTAAGCCCCTAGATCAAGATTACATTTTTATATAAGAAATGTCATATGGTTTAAAGTTTTAAGATAAATCAGACTCTGAAAATTTTAACATATCTATCTTTAAAATTCACATTTAAGTGTCTGTGTGGCAAAGGGAATGGAATAAGTGGAAATAACTGGTCCTGGGACCACCTTTGGTAGTTTAATTGAGATTTTATTGGTCCACCCCTGTCTCCTCATCCTCAGAACTTCTACAGAAATGTTTTAAAAGGAATTAGAGGAAGTAATGAAGCATAAGAAAGTCATTTCATTTATCTCTGTTTAAGTTATTATAGCCATTTAAATTAAATTTGATTTGTAGTAGCTTTAAACATTTTAGTTTTGCTTAATTAATTGTAAGTAGAAACAAGATTTGTGACAGAAGTGCTGTGTGTAATAGACGGAGGGATGATATATTTGATGACCAAAGTGGAAAGTGACAGTTTTACTTTATCAGTGCCATAAGTTTTCCTGGGGCCTATTTCAATTTTTCAGAAAGAAACTTAAAAACAATTATGGACCAGTTTGCCCTCTGAAGAAAATTTTTTAAAAACCTGATTTAATTTTATAAAGTGTACTCCTTTCTATTTCAGCAACTATTGTTTGGTATCATAATATCAGGCTTTAAAAACACTGAACTAGCTCTATGCTTTTTTGGTACTGTAAGCATATTTCGATCAATAATGCATATGTATTCCAATGTTTCAGGATAGTTAATTTCCATCAAATGGTTCATATTTTTATAATTGAGTTCCACAATAATGGTGATGGTATATTCTATTAGGAAATAGATGAGACCAGATATATTAAAATATTTTTCCAATAAAATACATAAAGTATTGTATATTACACTGTCAGAAATTCAGGGTATTTAACTGCTTAAAATGAATTGTTATTCTGGAAGCAGAGCCAGAAATCAGAAACATTTGAGACGATTTATTAAGTGTTATCCACCACCTTAAAAAGACAAAATCCTTTTAACTTTTCTTCCCCTGCAACTAACTTTTTCTTTCCATAGCTTGTCTTATTTATTATTTTTATACTCTGCTCTTTTCCTAGAAAATTTCTGCCGTAGTATCTACAGCATTAGAATTCATTGAAGAAAACTACCCCAAAACAAGTGTTATGCATTGTTGTGAGATCTCTAATTCTTAAAATTTCTTTGAAATATATCAATTTTAACCTGTAATTTATGGTTGTTTAATTACTGTCACAGTGTCATAGCAAAAGGTTAATGTTGGAGCTGAACAGATCTTGTTTAAATCCTGTTTCAAAACTAGCTCTATTCTTTCCAACTTGATGTACACATTCAGTGTAATCCCAATCAAAATCTCAGAAAGTTATTTTATGGATATTGACAAAATGACTTGAAAGTTTATATGTAGATTTAAAAGACCTAGAATAGACAAGACAATATTTAAAAAAAGAATAAAGTTGGAGGACCGACATCACCTGTGTTAAAGACTTAACCATAAAGCTTCCATAATCGAGACTGTCATTTTGGTGAAATAATAGATAGATCAATGGAATAGAATACAGAGCCCAGAAATAGACCCACATAAATAAAGCCTGATGACCACTGCGAAAGAGTTAAGGAAACACAATGGTGGAAAGATAGTCTTTTCAACAAATGGTTTTGGAGCAACTGGATATCTACATGTAACAAACAAACAATCAAAAGAATCTAGACACAGACTTTATGCTCTTCACAAATACTAACTAAAAATGGATAAAGACCTAAGTACATATACAAATCTATAACATTTCCAAAAGATAGGAGAAAAATTTAGGTAATCAGCTTTGGCAATGATGTTTTAGGTACAACACCAAAGCTACGATCCATGAAAGAAAGCATTGATAAGCTGGACTGTATTAAAATGTAAGCTTTCTGCTCTGTGAAAGGCACTTTCAAGAGAATAAAAAGAGAATCCACAGACATGGAGATGATGTTTGCAAAAGGCATATGGGATATAGCCTTAATAAACTGGGATATCCATCTTCTCTATAAGGAAACACCTGCCTCAGAATACACATTATCATCAACTTATAGGCAATGCTTGAATTCGAATAGACAGTGTTTTGCTTGTTTTAGTGTTTTCAGTGACTCTGTAAGTACAATTTTAAGTCAACTTCTTTTATGTGTGATGTTACTTTTGGGATATTTTATCAGTATCAGATAAATTATTTATCAAGGTTTATATAAAATCAATCCACTGGAGTATGACAAAAATAATAAAACTTTAATCTATATTTATCTATACATCATCCCTCCAAATCTCACTTAAATATGTTGAGCCAAGCTAGATACATGTGTCTTAGGATGGAGATTTTCTCCGTAAATGGAGATTTTTTATATCTCTGATCTTTCTTGGCAAATAATATGTTGATTTTACAGTTTAACAATTGTTTAACTGTTTGAGAACACCTTCGTTCAATCCTAAATTCTGGGGAGTCATCTCTTTGCTTTTTTTTTGGTATAAATAACAATATTCTTTAATGTAAATTTATACCCTCATACATTCTTGAAATTTTAAATACTAAACTAACCACTGTTGAGCAAACTATACTGCAATTAAACATTTTCTCAGAAAATTTTCTTTCTTTTTTTTTTAATCTGAGACAGAGTCTCACTCTGTTGCCAGGCTAGGGTTAAGTGGCATGATCTAAGGTCACTGCAACTTCCACCTCCTGGGCTCAAGCAATTCTCATGCTTCAGCCTCCTGAGTAGCTGGGATTACAGGCATGCCCCACCATGCCAGGCTAATTTTTGGTTTTTTTAGTAGTGTTGGAATTTCGCCATGTTGCCCAGGCTAGTCCTGAACTCCTGAGCTCAGGTGATCCTCCCGCCTCGGCCTCCCAAAGTGCTACTATTATCGGCATGAGCCAGTGTGCCCAGACTCAGAAAATTTTCTATTGAAATGCTCTTAGATTATCATCTTTCTTAAACCCTGCTTCTCCTCAAGTATCATCACAACCAACAGCAACAACAATAACAAAATCCCTTAAATAAAAACATAAAGAAGCATAGACTAAATTAAGAGAGAAGATACTCTCCATTAACTATCCAAGCAATTAAAAAGAAAAGTCAGAATTACTTCTGTTATAGCAAATTGTTTAAAAATAACAACTGGCACTTCCTCACATAGGTCTTTAAAAAATGAGTTGGCTGCATTTCCTTTTTAGCTATGCAATGTGGGATTCGCAGAATAGGACAGAATGTTCCTAAAGAGTTATTCAGGTATGTTGTTCGGCAGTGATCAATAAATAATAGGTCATTTTATTGCTAGGAGAGAACGAATACATAAAGACAAATGGAAATCCCAATACTTAATGACATTGTGAATAGGACTTAAATCATTAGAAAGATAAAATTAGAGAAATCATGACATATATCTCTGTTATTCAGATTAATTGTATTATAAAATGTCAGGAGATTATATTTTTTCTCTACTTTGCTCGTGGACTGTTTATACTCTTGAAATGCATCTTAACATTACCTTCCTCAGAGTTCACTATACCTCAAAGATACCAGATACCATTACATTCATACTTCACATTTATCTGGAAAGAATTGAAAGGAAGGGGGTTTAATTAACCTCCTTGAAGGGGGTTTACTATTAAGTAAAATTGCATTTCCTCTGGTTCTCTGCTTTTGGTGCAAAAATTTGAAGGATGAGGAACAATTAATAGGTTTTCTCTCTTTAGGATTTCTAAACTCTCTTTGTGTTATGTGGCGATTAGTTAGTTAGAATTTTGGTCCCTACTCTGTGCACAAATGGAGCTGCTCAAAATCTCAACATCTCTGAAAGGTTTATAGCTGCTTTAATGATTGCTATCCAACATGCCAGACATGGAGCATGCAGTTACAAGATACTCATATTCACTAACCAGGCCACCCTCAAAACCACAAAAGCCCCCATTGCCACGTGCCCAGTTGGTCCTCCTAGTCCCTTTACAAAATCACCAGGAAAAGGGAGAAGAGGACTAAGGCAAAGTCTCTTTACTGGAGTTCAGCCCAGGATATTGCCTTCTTGTCTGACATAAACATCATCTCAATATGGCTGAGGCTGGATTTCTACATACAACCTGCAGGCCTGTCTGCCTCTGATTTCCACCCAGAGCTGTATAATGCTTGCAGTGTCTGTCCACGTCCTTCACTTGAAAAATAGGACACAATGAGAGGGACAATTATTATGGTCTATTGTAGTGTGAGAAATGTTATAATTTGAATATGTTTATAGAAATATATATAGGAGAAAAGGGGGGAACACAACCTTCACTATCAAAATCTAAAACTGACTTGTAAAACCTAGAAAGCTAGAGTTGGAAAAACCTCTGAACACACATAAGGAGGCTTTCTTTGAAGTCATTATCAGGGTGCGTTATTAATAATAAATTGAATCAAGAGTATTGTAGTCAAAGAAGGGCCTTGCATTTGACAGAGAAAAATCCAAGGCAGTACATGGTTGTAAGCCATTCTTATGACATATGAGTGGCTCTTAGGAGCTGAAACACAAAGCCAGCAAGGTATAAATGGCATCAAGGGTAATCTTGCCTATAAATATTTTCAAATGTATAGCCTTGGGTCAGAAGAACATATTGTGTGAGGAAATACAGTGTGAATAAATGAAAATTGTGCTCCACTGAAGTAAGAAAGGGGAAAATATAGTTTTATTTCTCGCCTAACATTTCTGCATCATGATATCCCTAAGTGTGCAGCAATAAATCTGAGATGAATCTCAGGAAATGGTGTAAAAGATTTCATTGCTAATCTGTCAGATTTTAGAATTCCTTCATTGAGTCAGAAGAAAAATCACATAGGGCAGAGGCAAACAACATGAGCAGAAAGCCTGGGGGAGACTTTGGCTTTCCTGGTCATATAGTGCAGAAATCTGAAATTGTGAAGAAACGAAGATTAATTTTAAATTACTCTTAGAGTGATGTGTAAAGATCCAGATGTTTGATCATTGTCGATCTTATTTTATTTTATTTTATTTCATTTCATTTTAATTTTGAGACAGTCTCCCTTTGTTCCCAGGCAGGAGCAATTCCCCTGCTTCAGCCTCCCAAGTAATTGTGATTACAGGTGCATCCCACCACACCCGGCTGATTTTTGTATTTTTAATATTTTTGTATTTTGTATTTTTAGGGGTGAAACTAATGGGGTTTCACCATGTTGACCAGGTTGGTCTCTAACTCCTGATGGCAAGTGATCTGCCTGCCTCGGCCTCCTGAAGTGCTGGAATTATAGGTGTGAGCCACTGCACCCAGCCCAGGCTGTCTTTTAAATAAGGATTTTTATCATTAAATGAACAAAATACATAAAGAATTATCACAAATCAGCCTACTGTTGTTTTCTTTGCCTCAACAAAATATGAGGCCATACAGAAACAATTTTTCTTTGGCCATTATGGATTGTTGATTATATAGCATGATATCATTGTCCAAAGATAGCCAATATTCAAAGCTTGTTATCTGTAACAATAAGAATTACAATGCCATCATGTGGTTGGAGGCATTGAGATAATATAGATAAAGTAAACTGCCGGATTCTTGATCCACACTTGTTGCTCAATAAATAGCAACTAAAATTATTGTTCTGGATTCAGGAAGAAAGTTTCAAACTTTGTCTTTGAAAATACAAATTAATATTTAATGCATACATATATACATATATATGGGTATATTATTATTTCTTTAATATACTTTTCAAAGACTGTGAGCTTTTATTTTTTCTTTGGAGTAATTTTGTTCCTTTAGATTTAATACTTTTTACTATTTTATTTTCTTTGTTTTCTCTCTATATAGATTGGTATCATTTATTGTTATTTATATATCTATGTACAAACATTTTTTTTGTTTTTTTCAAGACAGGATGTGGCTTTGTTGCCCAGGCTGGAGTACAGTGATACAATCTTGGCTCACTGCAACCTCCACCTCCTGGGCTCAAACCATCCCCCTACATTAGCCTTTAGAGTAGCTGGGACCACAGGGACATGCCACCACACCCAATTACTTTTTTTGTTGTTGTTGAATTGGGATTTTCCCATATTGCCCAGACTAATCCTGAATTCCTGACCTCAGGTTATCCACCCACCTCGGCATCCCAAAGTGCTGGGGTTACAGGCATGAGGTACCACACCCAATCCACAAACTTATTTTTGCTGATCTGTGTATCTCATAAAATCAATGGCATTCTCCAATATAACCTCAATATTATTATACTTAACAGATTCAATGTTGATATTGTATTATTTAATATATGGTTCGTATTCAAATTTCTCTAAGTATTGTTTTTAGTTTTTATTTTTTTTCTGTCCCTGCCCCCTGCCATTATGTGTAATTCAGATTCATGTATTGGGTTTAATTGTCATGTCTCTTCGTTTTCTTTAATCCAGAACAGTCCTCCTACTTTGTTTTTTTTTTTAATTTGGTATTCCGTGACATTTATAATTTTGAAGATTCCAAGCTAGAGGGCTTTTTGAATATCTAACATTCTGAATTTTCCTGATTGTTTCCTCATAATTACAAGATTAAATATCTTTTGTAGAAGAGCTATGAAGCTGATACTGTATCCTCATTGCATTGCACAGGAGGCACCTCAGAGCAGTGGTTTGCTGGAAGCTGATTGCTAAGAAAAAGTCTCAAGAAGTCTCTAAGCTGGTTGTTAAACATGGTCATTATTAAAAATTAAATTATGTGAACTAGGCTGGGCATGGTGGCTCAAACCACTTTGGGAGGCTGAGGTGGGCAGACCACTTGAAGTTAGGAGTTCAAGACCAGCCTAGCCAACGTAGTGAAACCATATCTACTAAAAACATACAAAAAATAGCTGGGCATGGTGGCACACACCTGTAATCCCAGGTACTCAGGAGACTGAGACAGGAGAATTGCTTGAACCCAGGAGGCGGAGGTTGCAGTGATCTGAGATCATGCTGCTACACTTCAGCCTGGGCGACAGTGAGACTCTATCTCAAAAAAAAAAAAAAAAAAAAAAAAAATTATGTGAACTCACAAGTAATATATATTAAGCAAATGTAATAGATACTAAAACTTCATTCCTTCTTAATTATTTTACCAAATTTACATCTATCATGGAGATAATACAACACAATGTTTTGTTGTGCTACTGTCTTCTAAACTGCTTTCAGTGATGTCACATTAATAGCTGGAAATAGGCCATTGTGCAGTACTTACATTGCAAGAATTGGCAAATGCTACAAATCAGAGTATGGCTTGTGGTACTGACTGACAGAAAGTGATGGAGAAAAATGTTAATAATGTAGACTAAACTTATAATTGTGCTTTGTATATAACTATTACCTTGTAACACCAAAAAAAAAAAAGTGAAGAAATTGCTATTTAGTGTTTGAAAATTATTATCCAATTTAGTGAAAAGTAGCTTATGCCATTGATTAAGTTCTGGCATACATCTTTATTGTTTTATGTTGGTCTTATTAATGTAAACAAACATATTAAACAATATCCATGTTAGAGCTACACTTATTCATCACATAACAACCAAAACATGAATTGACGACAATTTGCAATAAAACTGAAAATATTCTTTGAGAATTTATTGATTATATGCAGTTTACAATAAAGAGTATTATATGTTATTTGTAAATTGTGTTACATGGCCAGGCACAGTGGCTCAGGCCTGTAATCCCAGCACTTTGGGAGGCCGAGACGAGTGGATCACAAGGTCAGGAGATGGAGACCATCCTGGTAACATGGTGAAACCCCGTCTCTACTAAAAATACAAAATATTAGCCGGGCGTGGTAGCAGGCGCCTGTAGTCCCAGCTACTCAGGAGGTTGAGGCAGGAGAATGGCGTGAACCCGGGAGGTGGAGCTTGCAGTGAGCTGAGATCCTGCCACTGCACTCCAGCCTATGCGACAGAGCGAGACTCCGTCTCAAAAAAAAAGAAAAAAGAAAAGTGTTACATATAGTTTCTATTAATATTTGTAAATATTATATAAGCATTTTGCTCTTTTTATATGCATGTGTTTTAGAGTCAATTGTTAAATATTTAGCAGCACAGCAGTGCGTACAAGCTATTTTGTTTCAGTAATGATAGATAGGTTTTACTTGGTAAAGGCAGTGTCTGCAATATCTCTGCATTGTGAAGGAACATTTTTTCCTTTGTTCTTAATTATCTGTTTGAGGATACTTAGAGACCATGGTAACATCCCTGTTGTTCAACTTTTACCTAATGAATTTAGCATCCATTGATGATTCTTGCTTTAATCACTTAGTACATGGTGGCAAAATAGTGATTTTATTTTATTTTTTCTATACGTATTAGCTGTGATTTTTTTACAAAGAAAAGCTGTTTCAATTTCTCTCTCACCGTTACGGATGGGATTGATGAACTGTTTTAATACATTAACACTACTGAAGTCATTAATTTTTTTAACTAATTTGTCCCAAAAATTTTTAGGGGAGACCTTTTAAACCAGCTTCTCTGTGTTGTTAGTCATGATCTCCAGATTTGGGACAGTTTTTCTGCCTTCTGGCCCAACAAAATATCCCATGTTCATTGCTCACGTTACCTTAGTCAGAAAGAGCCGTATCTCCAAAGAGTTCTAGTTCCTTGTAGTGCAGAATTATATTTAGTCATCAAAACCTAGGTGTTATGTGTGTTTTTGTTGCAATTGAGGTGTCATTCTTTTACTGTTACTAAGGAATACTACTACATTAAGAAAAATAATACCTTTTATTTAAATATAAGATCAAGAATATTTTCTTATCATTTTCATTCCAGCTCGGTATCTCTTCTCACATTAAGAATTCTAGTTCTCGGCTGGGTGTGGTGGCTCAAGCCTGTAATCCCAGCACTTTGGGAGGCCGAGACGGGCGGATCACGAGGTCAGGAGATGGAGACCATCCTGGCTAACACGGTGAAACCCCGTCTCTACTAAAAAAATACAAAAAACTAGCTGGGCGAGGTGGCGGGCGCCTGTAGTCCCAGCTACTCGGGAGGCTGAGGCAGGAGAATGGCGTAAACCCGGGAGGCGGAGCTTGCAGTGAGCTGAGATCCGGCCACTGCACTCCAGCCTGGGCGACAGAGCAAGACTCCGTCTCAAAAAAAAAAAAAAAAAAAAAAAAAGAATTCTAGTTCTCCAACATACCAATATCATTAAATATTCACTCTATCTACAATCACACAAAATATTTTCAGAATCATTTTACCAGTACCATTACCACGTAAAGTTCAAGATTCTTTTGTTATAATATTTCCAACCAAGAGTGTGCAGCGTACTGTGATCAAAATTTCGTTGACTTGAATCTTTATTGTTTTTCTCTGTTGTTAGTAAACTGTTAGGCTCAATGCTTATTTTTATATTTAATTTATGGTTTGCTGTCTTAAAAAATATGTGTTTATTTGGTGACATTTTGACCTTTATATGAATAAAAAGTCACCATCGACACAAACGCATGCTTGCACAAGTCTGACACCCATTCTTAATTCTTTCATCCATTCACACCTGCATCTTGTAGTTAACCATTTTGGTTAATGACTAATTATCTACCCTATGTTTCTGTTTGAAAGTAAATATTCTTAAATTCCTTCTTTCTTACAGAAAACGTTTGTGATACCTATATTCTTGTATTTGTTGTTTTTTCCGACTTAACTAAACATCTTGAATATCTCTTCTAATTCTGTCATACAAATCCTCCTCGTCTTATTTTTATTACTACATAGTAAACCATGTGATTTGTTTTCAATATTTTTTATAAGATCTACAAATGACAAATTTCTCATACAGATTTTTGATAGAAATTGCCAAAGATTGATTTCTATCTTAGCAAAAATAACTTCTGCAATCTAATCGCCAGTGCATGAAAGTGCTGTTTCTCCACAGCCACACCAACAGAGTGTATTATTAAGGTTTTAAAATTTTTGCTAGTCTAACAGGGTAGTAATGACATATTTGTGGAGTCTTAATACCTTTATTTAAAATGAAGATCATTTTAATGTTCTTCTTTTTTCTTGATTTTTTATGAGTTTTGTATACACTTAGGGATATTCGCTCTTTATCAGAGATGCATGTTGTCGATATTTTCTTCTAATTTCTTATAGTTTGATTTTGACTGTGGTGTTTTTGTCATTCAATTAATGTTTAATATGCCTGTAGTTGAATTTATCAATCTTTTATTTCATTGCATTGCATTTTGAGTCTTTGTTAGAGTTTACCCACAATGAGGATGTAAATAATTTATCCTGATGCTCTTCTCCTATTTCTGTATTTTACTTTTTTATTAACCATTATATTTTTTAAAAATTCATTTGAAGTTTATTCTGCTATAGAGTATGTTGTTCACATCCATTTTATGTCAAGCTTAATGAGTATACAGTTTTCCTGACCTCATTCATTCAAAAAAATCTATGTTCTTCAAACATTTTTGAGATTTCATCCTTATTACCTGCCAAATATAGATTTATTTCTAGACTTTCTTTTGTTGTTACATTGTGCTGTGGATATGAGAACCAGTACAGACTGATTTCAGATCACCTAGTGTATATTTTAATTTCTAAGTGGGCTAATCCCTCTTCATCAACTTTTTTTTCAGGAGTTTCCTAGATATTCTTAGATGATTTGTTGCTTTCTTCCTCCTCCTCCTCCTCCTCCTCCTTCTTCTTCTTCTTCTTCTTTTTTTCTTTTACTTTTTTTTTTTTTTTTTGAGACAGACTCTCACTCTGTCGACCAGGCTGTAGTGCAGTGGTGCGATCTCGGCTCACTGCAACCTCCGACCCCCAGGTTCAAGCAATTATCATGTCTCAGCCACGCCATAGCTGGGTGACAGGCGCCTGCCACCATACCTGGCTAATTTTTGTATTTTTAGTAGAGATGGGGTTTCGCCATGTTGGCCAGGCTGGTTTTGAACTCCTGACCTCAAGTATTCCACCTGTCTTGACCTCCTAAAGGGCTGGGATTACAGCCATTAGCCACTGCACTTGGCTAGACATTTTTCCCACAAGTTTTATTCCAGAAAAGTATCTTGTAGTATTTTTATTAGGATAGGATTCAACTATATTAACATAGGCGAATTTACATATTTGTGATGTTTATTTGTAGATCATGGGGTACCTTTCTATTTTTTATTCAAGTACATTTTGTATGTTCTGAAGTGTTTTAAAAAATGTTATTTTAGGTGCTGGGGTACTTGTACAGGTTTGTTCTATAGGTAAACTGGTGACACGGGGGTTTGCGATACTGGTTATTTCATCACCCAGGTACTAAGCCTAGCACCCAACAGTTATTTTTCCTGATCCTCTCCCTCCTGCCACCGTCCACCCTTTGGTAGTCCCCAGTGTCTGTTGTTCCTCTCTTTGTGTCCATGAGTTCTCATCATTTAGTTCCCACTTATAAGTGAGAACATGCGGTATTTGGTTTTCAGTTCCTGCATTAGTTTGCTAAGGATAGTGTCCTCCAGCTCCATTCATGTTTCTGTAAAAACATGATCTCATTCTTTTACATGGCTTCATAGTATTCCATGGCATATATATACTGCATTTTCTTTATTAAATCTGTCGGTGATGAGCATTTAGGTTGATTCTATGTCTTTGCTATTGTGAATACTGCTACAATAAACATATGCATGCATATGCCTTTATGGCAGAATGATTTATAGTCCTTTGGGTATATACCCAGTAATGGAATTGCTGGGCTAAGTGGTAGTTCTGTTTTGAGGTCTTTGAAGAATCAGATCTTCCACAATGGTTGAACTAATAATTTACACTCCCACCAACAGTGTATAAGCTTTCCTTTTTCTCTGCTACCTTGCCGGCACCTGTTATTTTTTGACTTTTTATTAATAGCCATTTTGACTGGTGTGAGATGGTATCTCATTGTGGTTTTGATTTTTACTTCTCTAATGATCAGCGACATTTAGCTTTTTTTCATATGCTTATTGGATGCATATATGTCTTCTTTTGAAAAGTGTCTGTTCACATCCACTTTTTAATGGGATTATTTGCTTTTTTCTTATAGATTTTTTAAGTTCCTTATAGATATTGAATATTAGACCTTTGTCAGAAAATATTTGCATAATTTGCAAATATATTCCCCAATTCTGTAGGTTGTCTGTTTACTCTGTTGATAATTTCTTCTGCCGTGTGTAAGCTCTTTAATTAGGTCTTATTTGTCAACTTTTGCTTTTGTTGCAATTGCCTTTGGTGTCTTCATCATAATATCTTTGCCCCTTCCCATGTCCTGAATGGTATTGCCTAGTTTATTTTCCAAGGTTTTTATAATTTGGGGTATTACATTTAAGTCTTTAATCTATTTTGAGTTGATATTTGTATACAGTGTAAGGAAGGGGTCCAGTTTCAATCTTTTGCACATGCCTAGCCAGTTATCCCAACACCTTTTATTGAATAGGGAGTCTTTTCCCCATTGCTTGTTTTTGTCAGCTTTGTTGAAGATCAGATGGTTGTAGATGTGCGGCCTTATTTCTGGGCTCTCTATTCTCTGTTCTGTTGGTCTGTGTGTCTGTTTTTGTACCAGTATCATGCTATTTTTGTTACCATAGTCCTGTAATATAGTTTGAAGTCGGGTAACGTGATGCCTCCAGCTTTGTTCTATTGTTTATGATTGCCTTGGCTATTCAGGCCTTTTTTTGGTTCCATATGAATTTTAAAATAATTTCTCTAGTTCTCTGAAAAATGTGATAGGTAGTTTGATAGAAATAACATTGAGTCTACAAATTATTACTTTGTGCAGTGGAACCACTGAGCATGGAATGTTTTTTTTCATTAGTTCACATTTATTGATCTGTATATATTGAACCAACCTTGCATCCCAGGGATAAAGCATTCTTGATTGTGGTGGATTAGTTTTTTGATGTGCTGCTGGATTTTTGCAGGTATTTTGTTGAGGATTTTTGCATCAATGCTCATGAAGGATATTGGTCTGAAATCTTCCTTTTTTGTTGTATCTCTGCCAGATTTTGGTTCAGGATGGTGCTGGCCTCATAGATTGACTTGAAGAGGGGCTCCTACTCTGCAATTTTTTGGAAAAGTTTCAGTAGGAAAGGCACCAGCTCTTCTTTGTATGTCTGGTAGAATTCAGCTATGAATCCATCTGTTCAGGGATTTTTTTTTTTTTTTTTTTTTTTTTTTTTGGTGGTTGGTAGGCTATGTATTACTGATTCAATTATAGAGCTCATTATTGGTCTGTTTAGGGATTCAATTTCTTCATGGTTCAGTCTTAGGAGTGTGCATGTGTCCAGGAATTTATCCATTTCTTTTAGATTTTCTAGTTTGTTTGCATAGAGTTGTTCATAATAGTCTGATGATTGTTTGTGTTTCTGTGGAGTCAGTAGTAATATTCCCCTTTCTGTTTCTGATTGTGTTTACTTGGATCTTCTGTCTTTTCTTTTTATTAGTCTAGCTGGCAGTTTATCTTACCAATTAAAAAAAAACCAGATCCTGATTTTGTTGACATTTTGAATGGTTCTTCGTGTCTCGATCTTCTTCAGTTCAGCTCTCATTTTGGTTATTTCTTGTCTTCTGCTAGCTTTGGGGTGGATTTTCTCTTGCTTTTTCTAGTTCTTTTAATTGTAATGTTAGGTTGTCAGCTGGAGATCTTTCTCACTTTTGGATGTAGGCATTTAATGCTACAAATTTCCCTCTTACCACTGCTTTAGCTGTGTCCCAGAGATTCTGGTATGTTGTATGTTTGTGGTGAGTGCAGGACTATGTGTGCCCTCTGCATGTGTTCATGCTGGCATGGTGGCCGCTGTGGGCGGGGGGCAGGTCCACTGTTCTGTGTGACTAGTTTAGCACTGATGGGAGTGTTGGTACAGGGGCAGGATGCTGGCAGAGGTGAGGCAGGCAGGTTTCATAACTAATGCTCCTAGGACAATGGTGGTGTGGTGGGGAGAAGTGTGGTGGGGTACGCTCATGCAGGCAGTAGTGGCATGGCATAGTGCAGGGTTTATGTGCACTGTCAGGGAAGTAAAAGCAAGATCCAATCCAAGGGCACACATAGGCACTGGCTAAGTGATGTGGGGCGTGGCTGTGGTGTGTTCATGCGGGTACAGTGACTGAGGGAGGCTGCAGTGAGGGGAGGGTAGAGATGGCCTGGTGTGTGTCTTGGGGGCCACTCTGCAGGAGCACTCTGCTTATCAGGTGCAGTTCACCAGAGCAGGAGCTATGATGCAGACACCCACAGGTACCTGGGAGCTGCACTGCACTGCGGCCAGGCTGGGGCTCCAGAAGAGGCCAGTAGACTGAGGGTTGCCCAGGTCTAATCAACCCCATCTCAGAGGCAAGACCGCCCTGCAGAGTTCAGGTCCAATAGTTCTCCTATGGCTAAAGTCTCCAATGGGAGCAGGTGGGGCTTAAGGTGATGGGTGTCCCTGGCCGTGCTGCACTACAGACAATCCCACACCAAACCCTCTGGGCTCCACCCTGGCTGGAGTTCTGATCCTACCACTTCTCTAGGCAGCTTTCCCTGGCACTCCAATGCCCATAGTGGTTGAGGGATTTCATCCTGCCAGGATTCCAGAGGCCCAATGTGAGAGTAGGTTGCTGCTTGCCTGTACCTTAAGAGAAGTTGTTTGTTTGTTTTTGTTTTTTGAGACAGAGTTTCACTCTGTTGCCCTGGCTGGAGTGCAATGGCACAATCTTGGCCCACTGCTACCTCTACCTACCAGGTTCAAGCGATTTTCTTGCCTCAGCCTCCCGAGTAGCTGGGATTACATGCATGTGCCACCACGCCCAGCTAATTTTGTATTTTTAGTAGAAACAGGGTTTCTCTATGTTGGTCAGGTTGGTCTTGAACTTCCAACCTCAGGTGATCTGTCCACTTCAGTCTCCCAAAGTGCTGGGATTTCAGGCATGAGCCACCATGCCCAGTCAGGTTTTTTTTTTTTTTTTTAAATAGACTATTTTTTAGGTTTACAGCAAAATTGAATAAAAGTTATGGAGATAGCCTCCACAATGCACATGCTCACACACACACACACACTGCCTTTCCCGTTATCAATGTCCTCCACCAGAGTGGGTCATTTGTTACAATTGGTGAACCTACATTAAAACATAATTTTTGCCCAAAGTCTATAGCTTACATCAGGGTATATTCTTGGTTGTATATTTTATAGGTTTGGACATTAAACACCATCGTAAAGTAATAAAGATAAGTTTAACTGCCCTAAATGCCTTCTGTGTTCTGACGATACATCCCTGCCTTCCAAGTCCTGGCAACTGCTGATCTTTATTGTCTCCATAATTTGCCTCTTCCAGAATATCATATAGTTGGAATCATACAGTATGTAGCCTTTTCAGACTGACTTTTTTTTTTTCACTTGGTAAAATGCATTTAAGTTTCTTCCATCTCTTTTTCTGGCTTGGCAGCTTTTTTTCATGCTTATATTATGGAATAATATCCATTGTCTGGATGTACCACAGTATGTCTATCTATTCACCTACCAAAGGAGATCTTGGTTCCTTCCAATTTTTGGCAGTTATGAATAAAGCTGCTATAAACATCTGTGTGCAGGTTTTTATGTGGACCTGGCATATTTGAAAGTTTTTCTCAGAAAAATTTAGCTCATTTTTTGCCAAATTTATCCTTAAATAAGTTGTTATTTCTATTGCATTTGTAAACAGATTATTTTCTTTTCTCTACATTGCGTAAGTGATTATTGTTTGTGTATATGAAGATTAGTAACTTTTGTATGTTAATGTTCTACCTTGTTGTTTCCTGAATTAACAAAAGACTTTATCTTACAAAACAATTCTAGTTGTTGTTTTTTCTTCTTCTTCTTTTCTGAGATGGAGTCTTGCTCTGTCGCTCAGGCTGGAGGGCAGTGGTGCGATCTCGGCTCACTGCAACCTCTGCCTCCCAGGTTCATGCCATTCTCCTGCCTCAGCCTCCCAAGTAGCTGGGATTACAGGCATCTGCCTCTACGCCCAGCTAATTTTTTGTATTTTTATTAAAGACGGGACTTCACCATTTTGGCCAGGCTGGTCTCAAACTCCTGACCTCGTGATTAGCCTGCCTTAGACTCCCAAAGTACTGGGATTACAGGCAAAACACTTTTAGTTTTACAGAATAATTGAGAAGATAGAACATAGCATTCCCATATAGCTTATACCCTTATTAACATCTTAATTCACATAGTACTTTTGTTAAAAATTAATAAGTGCACATTGTAATTATTATTATCAAGTTCATGATTTATTCAGATTTGTTTAGTAGTTATTTCATGTCCTTTTCCTTTCCTAGCACTCTATCTTGGATATTATATTGCATTTAATAGTCATGCCTCATTAGTCTTTTCTTGGCTGTGACAGTTCTTAGACTTTCCTTGTTTTTGCGGACTTGAAAGTTTTCAGAAGTACAGATAAGAGATTCCATAGGATGTCCCTTTATTGGAATTTGTCTGAATTTGTTCTTATGATTAGTCTGGGGATATGTGGTTTGGGGAGGAAGACCGATGAGAAAAAGTACCATTTTTATCATATAATTTCAAATATTGATATTATGTATTGCTGTTGATGTTGGCATTGATGACCTGGCTGAGGTTGTAGTAGCTACACTATCAAGTTTACTTCCCCCCTTTTCTACACTCTACCCTGGAAGGAAGTCACTATGTAGCCCACAGTTAAGAAGTGGAAGTTATTTTCCCCTCCTTGAGGGCAGGCTATATAATACCTTGGAATTATTTGGAATTTACTTGGAATTGCTTTTCAGGGTATATTTGTATATGTTATTCAATGTATTCATATATTCAATGATTTATTTCTATCACTATGGACTCATGGATATTTATTTTATACATTGGGTTACAATTCCATATTGCTTTGTTTATTTTGCTGCTCAAATTATTCCAGGTATGACTACTGACAACTCTTTCAGTGTGTACTTGCAGATTTAAATTTTTCAGTTCTTCCTTATTTTTTGGCAGTATCTAGATACTTCAGGTTCTTTTTATATATATCCTGCCCAGTCATAGAATTAGCATTTCTCTAAGAAACCCTGGCTGCTTTCTTGGGGAATGGCATCAGAAACCAAAATCTGAGTGTCAGTCATGCTTGTTGCTGCTAGGGTGTCATTTCTTTTAGGTGACAACTGACAGAGCAAGGGAATATATGTGTGCATACTAACTAAGGTACATCCAGATGTCCTTAAACGTTTCTACATCTGTATCTATATTTAGCTAAACATGAATTTATATTCTAGCCTTCTTCCCTTGTTCATCTATAAACTTCTATTCTAACAGTGAAAAACCTGACTCCCATCACCATCATTTGTTTACCTAACTGTTTAATTTCAGTACACTTGTATAACATTATCAGAATCATTAACCTGTACCCCCATGGAAAGCAGCTTTATCAAGTGCAGCATATTGCTTACTGGTAATTCCTTTTGACTTCAGTCTTATAGATTACATCAATTTTCAAAGTTTATTAGATCAGCAACTTTTCCCTCTCCATAGCCCACACAGTGAGATTATTTGTTACAATCAGAACATGTGTAAATAATATCACAGTTTGCATTCTTTCCTAGGATCCTAGACCTCCTAAATGATTTTTTAAAAATTTACATAATTGAGGTTTACTCTTCGTGCTGTAAATTTCTGTGGCTTTTGACAAAGGTATGTCATGTATCCACCATTAATATATACAAAATGGATTCACCACTCAAAAAAGGCCTGTGCTTCACGTATTCAATCCTCCTCCTCTCCCCTTGAATCATTGGCAGCCTCTCATTGTTTTACTGTTTCTCTAATTTTGCTCTTTTCAACATGCTGTTCAATTGGGATCATATAGTCTGTAGCCTTTTCAGGTGGGATTCTTTCACCCAGTTATAAGCATTTAAAGTTTATCCAGGTGTTCTCATAGCTTGATAGTTCATTTCTTTATATTTATGAAGAATATTCCATTCTAAGGATGAACATCTCTGTCTTTTAAATGATGCTGCAGACATTTCACATTGAAAGTGTATTATTAGTATTTCTGTTTTCTATGAATTACCTGTGTTCTTTTTTTTTTTTCATTTCTTTTCTCTTTTCTACCTTCTCTAGTTTTAATGATTGTGTATGGTTTCTATTTTTTGTTTACTCTCAGCATATAAATTATACTTTCCTTAAACAACTGAGTGCTTTCCCTAGAGTTTGCAATATACATTTACAATTATGTCTACTTTCATAAAACTGCTTCCTGGGTAGTAGCATCATTTTTCAATGCAATATTCTCGATTCCTCCCTCCAACTCTTTATAATATTGCTATAATTAATTTAATTTACCTATATGCTATAATAATACAGTATATTGTTACTAGTATTATTTTGAACAAATGTTACATATTAGATGAATTAAAAATAAGAAAAAAAGAATTAATTTTACCTTCATTTAGTGCTTCTCAGATATTCTTTTTTTAGATCTAAGTTTCTAAAACATCATTTCCCTTCTCACTGAATAACTTCTTTTAGTGTTTCTTGAAGGGCAGATGTGCTGGTGATGAATTCCTTAAGTTTTGTTTGTCTGAGAAAGCTTTTGTTTCTTCTTCACTTTTGAAGGATAATTTTGCTGGGTGTAGAAATGTATTATTCTTTTCCCTAATCCAGTTCAAAAAATGTACTCTACTTTCTTATTGCTTGCATGGTGATATGTTTTGGCTGTGTCCCCACCCAAATCTCATATTGAATTGTAACTCTCACAATTCCCATGTGTCATGGGAGGAACCTAGTGGGAGGTGATTGAATTAAAGGGGTGGGTCTTTTCTGTGCTGTTCTCATGATAGTGAATGAGTCTCATGAGATCTGATGGTTTTAAAAAGAGGAGTTTCCCTGCACAAGCTCTCTCTCTTTGCCTGCCTCCATCCATGTAAGATGCTCTTCCTGGCCTTCCTCCATGATTGTGAGGCCTCCCCAGCCATGTGGAATTGTAAGTCCATTAAACCTCTTTCTTTTGTAAATTGCCCCTTCTTGGGTTGACTTATCAGCAGTGTGAAAACAGACTAATACAGTAAATTGGTACCAGTAGAGTGGGGTGCTGCTGAAAAGATACCTGAAAATGTAGAAGTGACTTTGGAACTGGGTAACAGGAAGAGGTTGGAACAGTTTGGAGGGCTCAGAAGAAGACAGGAAAATGTGGAAAAGTTTAAAATTCCTTAGAGACTTGTTGAATGGCTTTTACCAAAATGCTGATAATGATATGGACAATGAAATCCAGGCTGAGGTGGTCTCAAATGGAGATGAGGAACTTGTTGGGAACTGGAGCAAAGGTGACTCTTGTTATGTTGTAGCAAAGAACTGGCAGCATTTTGCCCTTGACCTAGAGATTTGTGGAACTTTGAACTTTAGAGACATAATTTAGGGTATCTGGCAGAAGAAATTTCTAAGCAGCAAAGCATTTAAGATGCGACTTGGGTGCTGTTAAAGGCATTCAGTTATATAAGAGAAGCAGAGCATAAAAGTTCAGAAAATTTGTGGCCTGACAATGTGATAGAAAAGAAAATCCCATTTTCTGAAGAGAAATTCAAGCCAGGTGCAAACATTTGCATAAGTAATGAGGAGCCAAATGTTAAGCACCAAGGCAATAGGGAGAATGTCTCCAGGGTATGTCAGAGGTCTTCATGGCAGTCCCTCCTATCACAGGCCTGGAGGCCTAGGAGGACAAAGTGGTTTCATGGGCTGGGCCCAGGATCCCTGTGTTGTATGCAGCCTAGGGACTTGGTGCCCTGCCTCCCAGCTGCTCCAACCATGAATAAAGGGGCCAATGTAGAGCTTGGGCCATGGTTTCAGAGGGTGCAAGCCTCAAGCCTTGTCAGCTTCCACATGATGTTGAGCCTGCCAGTGCACAGAAGTCAAGAATTTGGGTTTGGGTACCTCCACTTAGATTTCAGAGGATATGTGGAGATGCCTGGATGTCCAGGCAGAAATTTACTGCAGAGTGGGGATCTCATGGAGAACCTCTGCTAGGACAGTGCAGAAGGGAAATGTGAGGTCAGAGCCCCTGTACAGAGGCACTGTCTAGTGGATCTGTGAGAAGAGGGCCACCATCCTCCAGACCCCAGAATGGTAGATCCATTGACGGTTTACATCCTGGGCCTGGAAAAGTCACAGACACTCAATGCCATCCCATAAAAGCAGTTGGGAGAGAGCCTGTACCCTGCAAAGCCACAGGGATGGAGTTGCCCGAGACCATGGGAGCCCACCTCTTACATCATCATGACCCAGATGTGAGACATGGAGTCAGAGGAGATCTTTTTGGAACTTTAAGGTTTGACTGCCCTGCTGGATTTCAGACTTGCATGGAGCCTGTAGCCCCTTTGTTTTGGCCAATTTCTCCCATTTGGAATGGCTGTATTTACCCAATGCCTGAACCGCCATTGTTTCTAGGAAGTAACTAACTTGTTTTTCATTTTTCAGGCTCATAAGCAGAAGGAAATTTCTTTGTCTCAGATGAGATGTTGGACTGTGGACTTTTGAGTCATGCTGAAATGAGTTAAGACTTTTGTGGACTGCTGGGAAGGCATGATTGGTTTTTAATGGGAGAATGGGAGGAACCTGGTGAGAAGTGGTTGAATTATGGGGCCAGGTCTTTCCTATACTGTTCTTGTGATAGTAAATGAGTCTCAGAAGATCTGATGGTTTTAAAAAGAGGAGTTCCCCTGCAAAACTCTCTCTTTGCCTGCCGCCATCACATAAGATGTGACTTGCTTCTCATTGCCTTCTGCCATGATTGTGAGGCCTTCCTAGCCATGTGGAACTGTAAGCCCATTAAACCTTTTTCTTTTGTAAATTGCCCAGTCTTGGGTGTGTCTTTATCAGCAGTATGAAAATGCACTAAAACACATGGTTTACACATGTTTTCTGATTATAAGTATCCTATAATTCTTACCCTTTTTTCACTGACTTCTTCAAGATGTCTTTGGTTTTCTGCAGTTGAATATAATATGCTTGGCTATACTTTCTTGGTATTTATCCTGTTTGGTCTTCTCTGAGGTTCATCTATCTATAGTTTGCTGTACATCATGAATTACTGATAACAATCAGCCATTATCATTTCAATGTTTCTTTTGCTTCATTTTCTTTTTTCTTTCTACTATTACATGTACTATATGTTACACCTTTTCTAATTATTCCACACTCCTTGGATGCTCTTTATTAAGTAATTTTTTTCTCTTCACACTTCAATTTGGGAAATACATATTGACAAATTTCAAGCTCACCGATTCTCTTCTCAGCCGTGTCTAGTCTACTGATGTGCCTATCAAAGGCACTCTTCATTTTTGTTACAGTGATTTTGAATTTTTATATTTCCTTTTGATTTTTTTCTTAAGAGTTTTCATCTCTCTGTTTATGTTACCCACTCACTACCTTTTGTTTGTTATCTGCTTTTTCCATTATAGCCTGGGTCTGTCTGGGTACAACCTAGCTTCTTTAAAAGTTACTTCTTAGTGTTTTCAGTTATCCAACAAAACCAAATGTGAGTGAAAGTAAGAAAGCAATAATATTTTATAATTTCTTAATTGTGTTAGCAACTGTTCTCCAATTTATAATTATATTATTTATAATCATAATGCTTTAAAAATTTTCATATAACTTACTCCTGCAAACTTCACAGCACCTTGAGATACAATAAATCCATTTTGCAAAATAAGGAATCTAGACTCTAAAAGTTAACAACAACATCAAAAAATCATGATTAAGGTCACCTAGTCAGTAGATAATTGGACCAGGACAAATTTTCTATATTATTTATTTAATATTCTAACAGTATTAACTAGACATAGTACTTAATATTTATTGACATAAGTCAGAATGACATGATAGCTAATATTTATTGAGCATTTATTGTGTTCTGGCACTATATTCAGTACTTTACATTACTGTCATATATTCCTCATAACAACCCTATAAGATAGGGACATCACAATTGAAGGAATTTAACATACTTAATGCTACACAACTTATCCATGGTTTATCATAATTTAACATTAATTTTTTGAATGTGCATAGTATCAGCTTATCTTCTACACTACCATCTTAGAAAAGAAAAAGAGAAGGAAGATAAAATTTTTAGTGAGAACCTACTGTGTGCTCTGAGCTGCGTTATAAAACTCATTTCACATGAGAATGAAAAGTGTGCCTTACACAGTGTATATTCAGACTTGAATCCACATCCTTCTCCATTGACCATACAAAGTTTACAATGAGAAAGAGGTCAAATATAGAACATAGTAAGGCAGAGACAGCTATCTTCATTTTACTGTATATGAAACCAGACACCAAATAAGTTTTCCAGAGTAACAGAATAAATAAACATTAGACAGGAAAGCCCTCTGATACAACTCGGGCCCTTTATTGGTCCCTCATCAGCAACTACCGCAGTATCTGGCATATTAATGAGCGTTTATTTAATAAAACATATTGAATGAATAAATGAAAGAATGAAAAACAAGAATGAGAACCTAGTTATCCTATCTTTTTACCTGGGAATGACTGAATTTACCCCTTACTCAGTTCAATATGTAATATAAAAGTTCTCTTATTTTTTTCATTATGCAAAGAATCCATAGTTAAAGCCTAAAAAAGCTTTACAATTACACAGCCTAATCCCCTAGGAGGGATTGAAAGGTGGTAAAACAGCATGAGGAGTAAAAAATATATGTATACATTTGTCTGCAAGATCCTAGAAAATCTTGAAGAGTACTGTGCTGTTCACTTTAGCACTAAGCTATAACAATTTGTAAACATTAGTGCGAGCGAGCGAGAGAGAGTAATACGAACAGCTTGTAGGGTGTCTAGCAAAACAAACCAAACTGAACACTTTGTAATTAAATTTAACAATTTCATCATACAAATAAAACTGTATGTTGATAGGAAAATGTGAACACTGTGTTTCAATATTCATGAAGTTTTGACTAAAACTCAGTACACAGAACTTGGGCAATGTTACATTAGCTTCATAATGGTGGTATCCTTGCCTAATTTATGACAGTTCCACCATACCTAGCATACTGTATTTCATACATAGTGGGTAATCCATGAATACCTGCTGAACGTAATCTGTGTCTATTGAAAAGTTCTCTGTTTTTAAAATTTAATAAAAATCAATGATTAATATCTTTAAATTTAAAAAGAATAGTGTGGCTGGGCATGGTGCATGGTGGCTAACCCCTGTAATCCCAGCATTTCGAGAGGCAGAGGCAGGAGGATTGCTTGAGCCCAGGAGTTCGAGGCCAGTCTGAGCAACATAGTGAGACCCTGTCTCTCTTAAAAATAGTAATAATAAATATAAATATAAAAAGAATAGTGTGACACACAAACACGGAGTCATTGAGGTTAATTCAATTAAACCAAGCTGATGCTTGGTTCAATTAAACCAAGTAGATAAAATATAACATGCTTTTTCATCTTGCCATATTGATAACAGCAATCCTTTTCCAAAGCAGATTGGCTCTCTCATTGTAAAACTAATTTTAAAACAAAGTCTCCTTTACAGAGACCAATGATTATTACTGGTTTCTGGATAGTGGATGAGATCTGCAGGGAGAAAAAGTTGTAAGACAGAACAATGTTAGGAAAAAAAAAAAATCATTGACATACTAAATTACTGGAATAGGTGGAAAGATAAGAATATAAGGTGAGAGTTAGAAGGGAAGAAAAGATTATTCCAAGAGAAGACAGAGCATAGCTAAAGAGTGCCTGGGACTTATTTTGGTCATGTTGTAAAAAGAATGATTAGTTTTAAGTATAGTATATGTTATTATTAGTTTTCTTTAGCATATACCTTCAGTGTTGTGACTAAATGGTACTAATCTTGTTCATGAAGAGATAGCTTGAGTAGGTTTTGAAAACAACATTTTCATCTATATATACATGGCTTGACTCTGGTGACGACCAAGACTACTGGATGAATCCAAAGGGAGTAGTAACAGAGAGCGCGGTTCCTAAAAAAAAAAATAGGACAAAGCAAAGACATAAGGAAAGCTGATGAAATCCAGTAGATGCCCCCTGTACTTATTACAATGATTATTTGTAATTGCTTTATTATTATTTAACCCTAGTATATTTTAAGATAAACTGTAGTCAGATTAGTCGTATGTAAGAGGAAGTATAGGTACATAATTTCTTAAATCCTCCATGTTTAACTAGAAGTTGTTCTATGCCAATTCAGTCAGACATAATCAAACATCTGACGGTAACTCTCCCAGGTTACACAGCATGGTGGTCCCTCAGCTGTGGTCTTTCTCTTGGGCTACTTTAGAAGGTGGGCAGGGCCAGAGGCCTGACGATCCAGTCTTCACACTGTATATCCACACACACCAGCTTCATGGTGTTATGCCTTACTTAGGATAGCTCCATAGTACTCTTATATAATTGTCAATAATATTGGCATTCTATAATTTTATTAAAAATGGTTTACTACTTAAATTACTTTTGAAAACCATTGACTTAAATGAAATTTTTAAAAAGTACAGAGCTTGTTTTGATATTTCATAGACACTATGAAATGATAAAAGAATCACATTTGCTGCCATATTGCCAGCCTTAGTAGTGGTCCTTTCACATTCACATCCATATAGAAAAGCCTACATTTGGTAGCATACTTGCTAAAAGCTGCAATGTTTCTTGATCTCTGAGTTCCTCTGGTAAGAAGACTCATGAACAAGGTGTCTCTGAACTGAAACTCATCTTTGATTACTCAACAACAAAATATGTGGTCCCCTACTGCAAAATGAAGTTCATTTTTTAAAACAAAAAATAAGTTTATATATTAATTGATTAAAAATGATCTTGTAGCATTACTACTTCTTTTCTGTATTTATTCAACAGAACTTCAGCTATACTATATTATATTAATAGCATATATAATATAGTCTTTTGCCAAACAATGTCACACTATGTAATAAGAGTTCATATAGGGATTTCATATTTTTGACAGCATTATTGAAGCATGAACATTTAATAAAATGCACCTTTAAAATATACATTTTAATATGTTTTATTGGCTTATGTATAAAACCTCAAGGCTATTACCACAATCAAGATAAGGAACCCATATATCAAACCCAAAAGCTTACTCACACCCCTTCGTAATCTGATCACTCCTCCTACCAACTGTCAAATAACCACTCATCTGATTTCTGCCACTACAGATTGACCGGCAAGTTTTAGAATGTTATATAAACAGAATCATGCAGTGATACGGTTCGGCTCTGTATCCCCACCCAAATTTCATGTCGAATTGTAATCCACATGTGTTAGAGGAGGGACCTGGTGGGGGGTGATTGAATCATGTGGGCAGACTTCCCCCTTGCTGTTCTCGTGATGGCTAATTAGTTCTCACCAGATCTGGTTGTTTAAAAGTGTGTAGCGCTTCCCCCTTGGCTCTGTCTCTCCTGCTCCATGTGAAGATGTACGTGCTTCCCCTTCCCCTTCTGTCATGATTGTAAGGTTCCTGAGGCCTCCCCAGCCATGCCTCTTATACAGCCTGTGGAATTGTGAGTTGATTAAACTTCTTTTCTTCATAAATTACCCAGTCTCAGGTAGGTCTTTTTAGCAGTGTGAGAGCAGACTAATACATACAGTATGTGTTTGTATTTAGCTTCTTTTACTCAGTGTAATTATTTTTAGATCCATGAATATTATTGCTTTTATCAAATTTATTCCTTTTTATTGCTGAATCATATTTCATTAAATATGACATACTATTTGTTAAATAAGTCACCTGTTGATTAGATTTGAGTTATTCTCACTGCTGGGATATTACAAATGAACCTACTATGAATATTTGTGTACAATTCTATGTGAATATGTGTTTCTATTCCTCTTGGGTAAATACTAACAAGTGAAATGACTAGATTCTATGGTATGTATATATTTAACATATAATTTAATATTCAACATGTTAAGAAATACATGTGCATTTTTAAAAAAACGATTTTCCACATTAAGTTTGTTTCTTCACTTGTCCTAATTCCTTTAATCAGGACAAGTCTGTGTAGAAACAGCACAATGCATTTGCCATGAGCTAGTTTCACAGCCACTTATATCTGACTACATCTTATACAATGATATATTCACTTGCTTCTGCAAATAGGCCTTTTAGTTTTTGAACTTAAAAATCTCTTTATATATAGAGCATAATTCTTCCTTAGTGTTGTCCAGATATTTGTTTTGTCACATTCTAGTTTTCTATTTTATATATAAGCTGCCAACTTAAGCTACTTTATTCTAGCAGTGTAGGGAATTCTTCTGTCCCATAAAGCAAACTTCAATCCAGTAACCTTGAATAATATGTCCAAAAATCTAATATAGATCTGAATTACTGTCTTATGGAGCAACACCCCCCACAGTACTGTGTAATTTCTTTCATTTTTTTTTTTAGATCAGTGAAATAGGAGTGTCAGTTTTGGACATCCTGCTTATCCTTACAAAACATCCATGGCTGGAACGCAGCAGGCAGTTTTTTCCTTTATTACTGTGCCTAGGATTACTTCGCAAATCTAGCTAGATGAATTTGGTTAGGATTGTTAATTCTATACCTGGCAGCTTAACGATTTCTGAAAGTAAAAGACATCGTGCCAGTTAAATACACACACACACACACACACACACACACACACACACACACTCCCCATTGGGAAGTCAAACCACAACATCTCTTTCCCTCTAAATCTTTGTTATGGGAAATTTTTGTAAAAACACTTTCCAGGACACTGAAGATGTAATACCTAAAATAATGAAGTAACAGCTTTTACAAATCCACAGAACAAAAAAGGCTATACAAAATAGGGACATAGCATGGGATGAGGTAAGGGACGCTCCTCTGTATTTGCTGTCACCGCTCCCTTTAATGTTTGCTCTGATAATAAAGACATACACTGCAATTTTTCTCTTGCCTATGGAAAGATTTTGTCTGTGTCCACATCAACTTCAAATGTCATGCAACGTTGATAGACCTACTGCAAGGTGACAAGGCCAGCTATACTACCCCACTGTGGATTTTGCAATCTTATCCTTTTTT
>NC_045442.1:62166651-62233709 GCF_002776525.5 Piliocolobus tephrosceles | reverse complement strand
AGCTGGGATTACAGGCAAGTGCCACCATGCCCAACTAATTTTTGTATTTTTAGTAGAGACAGGGTTTCACCATGGTGGCCAGGATGGTCTCCATCTCTTGACCTTTTGATCTGCCCACTTCAGCCTTCCAAAGTACTAGGATTACAGGTGTGACCCACTGCACCCAGCTGATATATTTTTTTTTCATTTTATCTTCCTCTTTTTCACACACATGCATGGACAATACAAGTTTTAAATAATTAGACTATATATATATATATCTACAAACACATATATATACACACATATATACATATACACATATATACATACACACATATACACACACATATATACGTATATACATATATACACACATATACATGTATACACACACATCTACACACACATATATAATACAGATATTCAGTTAACAATATTTCAAGTGCATTTTCTCTGCTATTAGACATTCTCTGAAACTCATATTTTAATATCTATAGAATTGCATTTTTGGAAAAGAAAAATGAGCAAATTTTAAGTTAGACAGACTCCTGTTTACTGTCTAGTCTAAGGATAAGATCCCAAATTCACATATATAGAGTTTATTTGGCTATAGAGTTTGACGAAAAAGGTGAGATTTTCCTCACTAAAATAAATTAGAGTAAGTCTGATATTCATGGCACCGGTGTTCTGATTTTTGATCAGACATTGAGACGTAAGAGTTGAAGGTCAGGATGCATTTCTAGCCATCTGCTGCTGCTGTTTCTACTGCTGCAGCCACCACCATTTTTAGCATTCCCCCCTCCCACTACTGCTCTTATTATTATTGCATGGTTTCTACCACCTCCCCACATAGATCAACAAGAGTGATGGTACTGCCACAATTGTCAATGGCATCAGCAATTGCTGTGTGTGAAGAGCCCTCACATCATCCTACATAGTCCTGCATAAAAGAAGTTTGAAAAGCCATTTCTAATTTCTTGAGAAGTCGACAATCTATAAGAGATTTGTGATGTAAAATTGTTTTCAGTCTATTGAATAAAGGATATGCTGACAATTCAAAGTTTTCTGAAATAGATATTCATTATCTTTCCTGATACCTTGCTAATCCTACCATAGAATTCTAAAGTTAATAAAAATGACTGAACTTCTATAAATCATTAGTCCAATCCTTTCATTTACCACTGAGGAAGCTGTGTTCTCAACAAGTTAAGTTCTTGTTTTAGGTCACAAGATATTAAGGGCACCATTTGACCTTAAATCTGGATATTCAATCCTAGATATTCTCTTCTACCATAGTTCCAGCCTTATTATGTTGTGAGAACTTTTGCAAGTCACTTACCATAGATTTTCTGTTCCTAATTTGGAAATAGGATATAAACGCACAGCTCTGTCTCAGAGCACATTTAGTAGGTGTGCTTATTCATAGAGCTTAATTCAAACAGAATTAAAGAGAAAAGAATAACTCGGGAACATTTTGCAGGTCCACTGACACACTTCTATGCATGTTATAGGTGAAAACTGAATTCATCTCAAGCTTAGTATAACTTAGAGCCAGAGTAGCAGCCTGGGAAACAAGTGGACTTTCTTTTAGTTGTGTTTTCAAAGACAATGCCTGGTTCAAGCTAGCAGTGAAGCATTGAGGAAGGGTCTCTTTCATGTTTGCTCCATACACATCGTTTGTTAAAGTCCAGAAATCATATCTGGCAGGGGGAGGAGGGGGTTCAAGGACTTCTCTGGTATTGTGCTGCTGTAAGCCCTTAAATACCTGGCCTGCCTTCTCTCTGAGCAGTATATTCATACCGTTCAAAGCCTATTTTCTAGACTTATAAGTTTAACTGTCCGGTTGCTGCATTTGTAAGTATCAAGCCACATGTTTCACAAAACAAGTACTGGACCCTATTTTTAAGTAGCCCTTTATTAGCTATATAATATTGGACAGGTTCTGTTAACTGTAAGGCTCAGTTTTCTCAGCTGTGGTATTAAAATGATAACATTTGCCTCTCAGGTTTTATTGTTAAGATTAAATGAGAAAATGAATGTGGAATAACCTGGCACAGTTTTTGTTAATAAATTATATTAAGATCTTAATTAAAAATGATTACCTCACTTTTATGTTCTTAAAGAGAAGAATTTCAAAGATCCTTATTTGAGTCTGGATAGTTCTAATATTTGAACTTTCTAAAAATAAGCTTTCAGCCAAATCTTATTCTTTATAGCTTCATTAGTTGTTCACCATCTTTATTGAAATTTCTGGCTCAAATAGTTCTTATGACAGTTTTCTTGAATTAGACATGCAGCTCTGGGAATCAGAGCTGTGTCACCAAGTCATCTGGTGGTTCAATAAGTGCAATGATATTGATAATGTCACTTTAATTCATGACCCACTTGCTGATTTGCTGTATGCTTTTCTGCTGTTATTAGCATCATTGACATCTTAGGAGCAGAGGAATGCCTGCTCTCAAGCTTCCTGGTAGAAAGAATGATTGAGGCTGTAATATGATTTATCCCATGTGATTCTATTATTATTGAGTCATAGAAAGTCTTTATATAAACTTGAGCAATTATGATTATTCCCTGTCATAATCATTATGATTCGAATTCAACCATAAGGCATCAAACATTTAGATACTTGATGCTTGCTGGCCTGGGTAGCTTTCTAGATAGTGATCTAATAGAAACTTGCTTCTTAGAAAATAGATGAACAACTAAGGCTCAGGGTTGTGTCTCCTCTTACAGCAATACTCTGTATGCTTAAGATTTATGTGCCCACAGGGTCCTATTTGGCTACACGTTTCATCATACCCTTTCGTACATTATAGACATATTTTTTCCTTTTACTTTAGCATAAATTTTTGCATTCTGCAACTTAAATTTGTCAAACTGTATTTCAATTATTGTAGTGAGGTCAAATATTCACCTAGACCTCTTAGTTTTATCCTATGGAATAATTCATATTCTTTTTGTGTTTGTCTTTTGACAGAATCTCACTCTGTTGCCCGGGCTGGAGTGCAGTGGTGCAATCTCTGCTCACTGCAACCTCCACCTCCCGGGTTCAAGCAATTCTCCTGCCTCAGCCTCCTGAGTAGCTGGGACTGCAGGCATCCACCATCACACCTGGCTAATTTTTGTATTTTTTAGTAGAGACAAGGTTTCACCATATTGGCCAGGCTGGTCTTGAATTCCCGACTTCGTGATCCACCTGCCTCTCATATTCTTAACATGTTGGAAAAGGGAAAAATGGTTTATCAAACATAAAGGGATTTATATTCTGTTTTGGAAAAAACATGATTTGGATTTTGATAAGAATTGCATTGAATCACTTTGGATAATATGAACATTCTCCTGCCTCAGCCTCCCGAGTAGCTGGGACTACAGGCGCCTGCCACCATACCTGGCTAATTTTTTGTGTATTTTTAGTAGAGACACGGTTTCACCGTGTTAGCTAGGATGGTCTCAATCGTCTAACCTCGTGATCTGCCCGTCTCGGCCTCCCAAAGTGATGGGATTACAGGCATGAACCACCGCGCCCATCCGACAATGTTTTATACTTTTCAGTGTTCAAGTCTTTTATCTCCTTGGTTAAGCTTACTTTAAAATATTTTAATTTTTCTGATAACATTGCAAGTGGGACTATTAATTTTTTTTATAATTTGTTGTTATTGTGTAGAAACACAACTGATTATGTTGCTTTTGTATTGTGCGACTTCACTAAATTGTGAGATCTAACAGTATTTTGGTGAAATTTTTAGATTTCTACATATAATATTACCTGCAAACAGAGATAATATTATTCTCCCTTTCTGATATGTGTGCCTTTCATTTCTTTTTCTTGCCTAACTGCTCTGGTTAGGATTTCCAGTTCTATGTTGAATAGAAGTAAAAAGAATGGACATCCTTGCTTTGCTTCTCATCTTAGAGACAAAGCTTTCAGTTTTTCACTATCATATTAGCTCTAGGCTTTTTATAAACAATTCTAAAATTCACTTAGAACTACAAAGGATTCTGAATAGTTAAAGCAATCTTGAGAAAGAAGAACAAAGCTGGAGGCATCATACTATTTGATTTCAAAATATATTATAGATCTACATAATTAAAACAGTATGGTACTGGCATAAATGCAGAACTATAGACCAATGGAAGAGAATAGAGAGCTCAGAAATAAACCTAAGTTCACAGCCAGCTGAGCTTCAAAAAGGGTGTGAAGAATATCCCATGGGGAAAAGATAGTCTCTTCAACAAATGGTGTTGAATATCCACATGCAAAAGAATGAAATTAGACCCTTATTTTACACCATACACAAAATAAAATAAAAATAAGTTAAAGATTTAAACCTGAGACCTGAAACTGTAAAACCCGTAGAAGAAATCATGAGGGAAAAGCTTTATGATGTTGGTCTTAAAAATGAGTTTTTTGACCAAAAGCACAAACAACAAAAGCAAAAATAGACATTATTACATCAAACTAAATCGTATCTGCACGGCAAAGGAGACAATCAACAAAATGAAAAGGCAATCTATGGAATGGAAGAAAGTATTTATAAGCCATAAATCTCATGAGGAGTTAATATTCAAAACTCATAAGAAACTCAACTCAGTACCATAAAATTAAATAACCCAATTTAAAAATGGGGAAAGGACATGAATATGCATTTCTCCAAAGAAGACATACAAATTGCCAACAAGTGTATGGAAAAAAATGCTCAACTCACTAATTATCATGGAAATGAAAAAAGAAAAACACATAATGAGACATCACTTCACACGTCTTAGGATACCTATTACCAACAGTCACAAAAAAGATAAGTGTTGGTGAGTATATGAAGAATTTGGAGCCCTGGTACTCTGTTGATGGGGATATAGAATGGTACAACTGCTATAAAAAATAGTATGGAGGTTTTTCAAAATTAAAAGCAGAACTACTATATGATCCAGCAAAACTACTTCTGGTTATATGTCCCAAACAATTGAAATCAGGATCTCAAAGAGATATCTGGACTCCCATGTTTATTTTAGCATTATTCACAATAGTCAAGATATGAAAACAATCTAAACGTCCATTGACAGATAAATGGGTAACTAAAACATGATCAACTTATTAGATGGAATATAATTCAGCCTTAAAAAGAAAGGAAATCAGTCATATACAACAGCAAGGGTTAGCCTGGGGGACATTATTTGAAGTGAAGGAAGTCATTAGCAGAAAGGCAAATACTGCATGATTTGCCTTATATAAAGTATCCAAAATTTTTACACTCCTAGGAACAATGAGCAGAATAGTAGTTGTCAGGCTGAGGGGAGGGGAAATGAGGAGTTGCTGCTCCAAAGGTATGAAATTTCAATTATGCAAGGCAAATAAATAAATATCCTGCTATACAGCATTGTGCCTATAATTAGCAGTACTGTACTATTCACTTAAAATTTGTTAAGAGGGTAGATTTCATATTAAATGTTAATACAATAATGATAATAATACTGTAAAGAACAATAATAACAAAATAGAGGGATGCTAATGGTTCCTGGAGGCAGTTTTGAATTATATTTTAAAAGATTGTAAGAAGAAAAGTCACTAATTCTTGATTTTGACAAGTAGAGACATATGTTTTATTTACATCTTCATTTATTCTTCTGTTGCATTCACTCAATAAAATATCTATTTACTGAGCACTGACTATGTGCCAGGCACTGTTAGACACTTGGGTTATAAAACTGAGAATAATACTAGATGCCTTCTCCCTCTGGTGGCTATAACAGAATGATATGTGTATTCAGGAGATTAACCCTATTTTGAGTTGATATGATGAATTAGAGTGGACTATGTTTCAATCAACTTTACTCAACAGATTTACCAAATCTTCACTAGCATTGAGATCTCTCAGTATTGAGGAGATGTTTGATCCAGCCTAATGTTTGTTGTAGCCTTATTATGTTTTTCAGTTTAAGCATCAAATCATAAAAACTGAAAATTCAAAGGATTTACAAAAATTACCAATTTTACTTACTTCTCATCTTCATTTTAGAGGTCAAGGAATTTAAGCATAGGAAAATTCTGAGATTTGCCTAGCAAAAAACAACTAATTTAGTTAGGATACCCAAGCATCCTAACTTCAAGTTCCATTAATATTCCACCATAACACAAACCTACCAGCTTTCTGATGATATAAGAAGTATCTTCCCAGTTTTTCCTCAGATGCTTTACACTCATTCCCCTCTTCTGCCTGACACATCCCAGGAATTTTTTTCACTTCTAACCACTCAACTTCAGCCTCAAATCATATAACTCTATGGAATATCTATCATCTCCATCTAATATTCTTATCCTTTATCTCCCTTGAGGGCAAGGACTGTGTTTTATTTACTTCAAGATTCCCAGTATCTAGCATAATAGTTTGTGTCTACATCCATCATGCCCCACATGACAATGTTTCATTCAGTGATGGACTGCATATAGGACAATGGTCCCTTAAGAAGGCTATAATGGAACCCAAAATTCCTATCACCTAATGACATTGTATTATTTGTTCTCACTTTACTATAAAGAACTACCTGAGACTGGATAATTTATAAATAAAAGAGTTTTGATTGGCACACACTTTCACAAGTTGTACAGGAAGCATGACTGGAGGGGCCTCAGGAAACTTACAATCATGGCAGAAGGTGAAGGGGAAGCAGGCACATCTACACGGCAGGAGGTAGAAGAAGAGAGTCGAGGAGGAGATGCTATACACTTTTAAATAGATCTTGTGAAAACTCACTCACTGTCATGAGAGGATCAAGGAGGAAGTCTGCCCCAATAATCCAATCACCTCCCACCAGGTCCCTCCCTCAACACTGGGGATTATAATTCAACATGAGATTTTGTCGGGGACATAAATCCAAACCATATCATATGCCATAGCCATCTTAACATCGTGACACAACACCTTACCTTTTCTATGTTTAAATATGTTTAGATACACAAATATTTACCACTGTGTTACAGTTGCCTATAGTATTCAGTACAGTAACATGCCATACAGGTTTGTAGCTTAGGAACAATGGGTTTTACCATATAACCTAGGTGTGTAGTAGGTTATACCATCCAGGTTTGTTTGAGTATACTCTATGATATTTGCTCAGTGACAAATTCACATGCTGCCACATTTCTCAGGATGTGTCCTGATTGTTAAGCAACATGACTGTATACGTAAGACAAATGAATATGTTAGTTGAGTTAACTTGAGTTAAGTTAATCAAGCAAACTTAGATTAGCACTGGATATCTTTAGATAATCTTATTATGAATAAAAGATAAAAACAAATTCAGCAGAATGAAAGCAGCTTATTAAATTCTGGTATTAAGATGACAAACAAATGATAGAACTTCCTTTTTTAAGGCTAAATATTATCTCTCTGTGTGTATATGTTTGTGTGTATATATGTTGAGAGAGAGAGCTCACATTTTCTTTATTCATTCATCCAATGATAGACACCTAGGTTGCTTCCATCTCTTAGCTATTGTGAACATGAAAATGCAAATATCTCTTAGGCATATTGATTTGAATTTTTTTATTTTTTTATTTTTGTTTTTTTTTAGACAGGATCTCGTTCTGTCACCCAGGCTGCAGTGCAGTGGCATGATCCTATTGGCTCACTGCAACCTCTGCCTCCCAGGTTCAAATGATTCCCTTGCCTCAGCCTCCCGAGTAGCTGGGATTACAGGCACACAAAACCACACCCTGCTAATTTTTGGATTTTTAGTAGAGACAGGGTTTCACCATGTTGGCCAGGCTGGTCTTGAACGGCTGACCTCAGGTGATCCACTCACCTTGGCCTCCCAAAGTGTTGAGATTACAGGCATAAGCCACCACACCCAGACCTTTTTTATATTGTTTTCACCTCAAAAATATGATACATAAGTGAGGAGATAGATTTGCTAATTAGAAATTAATCATTTCATAATGTAAACATATATTGTTATAAACATCACAGTACGCTACATAAATAAATAATATATACAATTATTATCAATTAAAAATTAAAAAAATAAATTTTAAAAAGTCTGCAAATGAGATTTTAATTTTATTTTCATACATTTTCTGATATCTTCTTCCAGTAGTCTGGTTAAGACTAAAATGTCTTCCCTCTTTTGTCTCGTAAACATAACGCTATCATAATGTTATTATATGGAATATGACTTTCAGTTTACATACTTATTTGCAAGTAAATTTAGTTTTTAATGTGGCTTATGGGAAATTTAAATATAGTCATTCTTGGGCCTTCCCTTACTCCTGCTGCCTATGTTGGGCCAAGTGAGCCAAAACTCTTGAGCAGTGGCTCTCAAATGGGTGATTCCTAAGCCCTCAAATTTCCAGGGGATATTTGGTAATGTCTGGAAGCATATTTAATTATATCTCATGACTTGAGAGGTTCCTAATGTGTGTGGTAGATAGAAACTAGGGTTGGTGCTAAACTTCTTACAATACACAAACGAGATTCTCAAAACTGGAGTTATTCAGATCAAGACGTCAACAATGCTAAGACTGAGAAACCCTTCTCTTCAGGCTAAGTCTGTCTCTGGAGGCTTGGGCTGCATCAAAACATCAGGAAATCTCACCGATCACTGTTGTTTACCCACACTCATTGCCAATGAGACATCCATGGTCCCAGCCCATGTAACCATTTCAGGTCTACCACTGTTTCCGTGACAAGTTTCTGGCACGGGGCTGTGGTGAGACTTGAAACACTGGTCTGGATTTACTGGATGACATTTTCTCTGAAGTCTTTTTATAATCCATATTGGATTGTCAAGGAGTAGGGCAAGTTGCTACTGATTATGGAATCATAAATGTTTTAGTCCTCCACATCTGAGAATCCCTTCTGAGCTTATAGAAAACCTTTCTGTACACAAAATCTCATCTCTAGTTTCCATAGGATTTTTTTTTTTTTAATTCAGGAATCTTTGCACATACTTTTCTTTAGCCTAGGAATTATTGATTCAATACTTACTAAAGACAGAAAGCAAAGGAGTAAACATTCTCCACAGCTCAAAAATGTTCCCATGGTTTTCACGTGAAATTGATCAATAACAAAAAGCTTGCCAGTAATTAAATTATTTGTTCCATTATTCAGGTAGGAAATAGAAAAATTGAGCACACACTATGTGCCATTTCATGTCCTCAGAGTGGAAAACGAGACAAACAACATCCGTATTTTCATGTAAGTTACATTCTAGCAGGGGTAAGACCAAAAATATATCCCACCTGCCAAAAAAAATCCCACCTGCCAAAAATAATGAAAAAAATGAAGAAAAAATATAATTGTAGGTGAAAATCATGAAAAAGGACCTAAAGAAAATATACAGACTAATATAAGAAATAAATGCAATGGGGAAAATGGTTAACTTTAGTTAGACTGGCCAGGGGAGACTTCTCTGAGTAGAGAGCATCTGAGCTCCCATGCTGAGAAAGATCCAGTCTGCAAGAAAGGGTAAATAGAAAGACACAAAGAGCCTTAAAACTGACTTGGAAACTGCTGACAAGTGGGACATGTTTGAGGAGAAAAGGGGTCAGTGTAACAGAAATGTCACTAGTTTCTCGAACATTTATAAGGTAGAGTGCCAGTCTCATGGTCAAAGGTGTGGGGCAGGAACTTCAGTGTGTGTTCGTGTGTGTGTGTTCACATGTGTATGTTCAACAAGGAACATGTCTTAATTTTCTTTAATTTGGCATTGGGTCATTGATATATTTTTATTTTTTAAATATATTTTAATTCTGAACTCTCCATTTTGACATTGCAAAATCATCCTACTTTACCGCCTCAGCTAGAATGAAATCACTGAACATGTGACATTAGCCTCCTGCTTGGGATGGACATTCATACCGTGTTTCCTAAGAGATTCTCTGAGTGTGAGACCACTCCTGACATGACTATGGCAGTTATTTGATTGTAGTAAGTCAGTGAAAGCTAGCCAGTGAATGATATTTATAATAAATCATGTGAATGATTTAGATCAAACACAATTCTGAGAAGAAACCAAGCATGACTCCTGTTTTCCAGAGTATTTGTAATTCTTTTTATTTCTTCTTTATTTTCTTCCTGTTTCTTCTTTGAAATTTGGCAACTGCAAGTTTCTTTTTTGTATTTTAATATTAAATATTTATAAAGTCTGTTGCAAGTGAATTTTTAGTTGTAATAAAGCCACCTGTTTCATTAGGGATGCTGAAGGAATTAATGAGATAATGTCAATAGAAAGGATTGAACCCCTTGTGGAAAAAAGGATATATATATATTTATATATGTACATACACACACACATATATGAAAGTTATTGTGACCCTGAAGTCTTGATGTTTTACTACTATGTCATTGCTACCCTGGCTTCTATGTAAATACCTCAGCCTGAATGTTTTCAACTTCAACTTCTATACTTGTTTTTGGCCTCTCTTGAATGAAACAAGTGAGATAACAGCAGTAATGATAATCTATAATAATCATAAACAATATTAATAATTTAGTCTTAATATTAATAAATAACATTAATAATTTAGTATTTCCTAGTCACTGAATAATGTCCATCATCTTGTTTTACCTTTACAATAACCCTAAAAATTAGGTAGTATTTATGCTATTTTACAGGTGGAGAAACTAAGCCTATTCCAAATCACTTTTGGGCTGCCTAAGGAAGAATCCATAATAAGCCAGAGGTAAAATAGGAAGATAGGAAATACATTTTCACAATTCTGACTTGAGAAATAACATTAATATCTGCATTGATTAACACTTTTTCTGAAAAAAAAAGAAGAAAAAAGGGCTCCCTTCATCTTGGTCTGGTTTAGAGACAGCCCAGCTTAAAGAAGACAAATTATTTCTATCATCCCTGAGAATCATGCTAGAGTGAATCTTTGCTAGGACCAGCTTAAGAGATAATTTCACTCTTAGACATGATTAAAGTCCAATTAAAAGAGATCTCTTACATGGAGTTTAGAAGGAAGCAGTGCAGGGGGAATTATATCAAACACTGTTTAGAACAATGACATTAGATAATCAAACTCAGGTAACTGTAACTAGAGACAACTAGTAAAAGTACCGTGTCAACCCAAAATAATGTCTGTGTAGAATCCAAAGTACAGAAACATGGGTGGCTTATCCAAAGTCCCAATTCAAAAATAAATTTGGATTAAAATGGATTAAAATTATTAAATTTGGAATAAAAGTGATTAAAATTTGGATAAATTTATATAAATATTTAATAAAAATATAAAGGGTTATATTGGGATGAGGTATAGAATAGTGGAGAAAGAAGAGGAAAAGCAACAAACAGAAATAAACTTTTGCCACAACCCAGCTATGTCTATGGGCTAAGCTCTTACCCAAAGCATCTTAGTACAATTGAGCCTCACAACAACCTTTGGAATTAGGTATTATTATCCAAATTTTATTCAGAGGGAACCAAACTTTAAAAGAGAACACATATTGCCCAAGGTCCCATAATCACTCATTAGAGGACCAGAACTCAGATTCGGTGTGGATTACTCAGTATTATAGGGCCTTTCTAATATATAACACTGCCTCTAAGATGGTTAATCTTTCACAGAATGGAAATTGATTAGAAACATACACACACACACACACACACACACACACACACACACACACACACACACACCAAAACTTGCAGTTGTTTACCAGATAGGTAGAAGCAGACTATTTTAAGAATGCATGATCCAGGGTACTCTATCATCCCTCCTCTCCCCCTTTCTTTTCTTTTTTTTTTTTTTTTTTGAAATGGAATTTTGCTCTTGTTGCCCCGGCTGGAGTGCAATGGCATGATCTCAGCTCACTGCAGCCTCCCCCCTCCTGGGTTCAAGCGATTCTCTTGCCTCAACCTCTCGAGTAGCTGGGATTACAGGCCTGTGCCACCACTCCCGGCTAATTTTGTATTTTTAGTAGGGACAGGGTTTCTCCATTTTGGTCAGGCTGGTTTCAAACTCCCGACCTCAGATGGTCCACCCGCCTTGACCTCCCAAAGTGCTGGGATATTTGCTGTTTCTGTTTTTTGTCTTTAGTACTGGAGGAGTCAATGTATTGCCCTCAAAATTATTAGAGTACTCCTATCTTTTTCTTAGTTTCCACTTAAATTGTAGCATGTTGTATTTAACCATTTATTTTCACAGTACCATCCAACACCATGCCTTAAAAAATGTGAAATGCTGTCAGCAAGTGTTTTGAACACTCCCCCACTGATTTTGTTCATGAAAAGAAAAGGTCAGTTTTTGCAGCTTTGCAAGAAAACTATTAGTCCCATGTTAAACACAAAGAAAAGCACAGAAGTATGTGGGCATAAATGGTAGGCTTATTTCTTCCTACAGCATCCCCAACAAAAATGGCACTTGTGACTTCTGATAGCAGCAATGGTTCTTAGTTTGTTACTTTATTTTGGGGGTTGAATAAACTATTGGAGTGGATGATGAAGTTATTTGTCATTGAATGATAGGATGTAACCCAAATAATAAACAAGAGACATTTATAAGAAACAGATCACAGTGGGGACACCAGACAACCTTCAGTTGCAAAACAACAGGGCACAAAAAAGAGAATTTGATTAACTGAATTTGTTCAAATATTGATATAACAATGAGGGAAATTGCAAAGATGCTTCCTCAAGAATACTGTGAAAAGAATATACAAAATGACTAATAATGAGATATATGATTGTATAGAAATTACATAGTGATGAATTCATGCTATTAATATCTAAGAAGAAAGAATAAATTGTCGTAAGATAATAGCTGCACATAGTTGCAGCAAAGAAGGATTGCAAAGAGATCAACATATAGATTAAAAATAGCACATTGAAGGCTTTGGTGAGAGGGGAAATGTTAATATCTGATAGGAATTGGTTGAAATAAATGCAAAATGCTCCTCTGCAAAGGGATGGGTATTGCTCAGTGCAAGTGTGTGAGAACAAAGAAAGCGCTGGTTAAAGATCTATGAGATGAGAAAGAATCTGAAGCCATTAATGAATAGGAAATTGGTAGTTTTGCTCTATAATATGAACTAATCATCAAATGTCCCCATCTCTGGAGTGCTCCCAAGAGATGAAAGGCTCTTGGCAACCCTGAAAATAAACAGAATGTCTGTGTATAAAGCAAGATTTAAGGCAAATCAGAGCTAGTCTAAGGAGACAGAATCTGCCCCTTTCCAGTCTTCAAGAATCATATGTGCATGAAAGATACAGACCCAAGGACATCTTCTACTTCATTTTTGGTTGTTTTCTATGAAACCCAAATACCTATTTTCTGGGTTTGTCACCAGGATTTTGTAGCAAAGGAATCATATAGAGTGGAATAATGGACATTGGAGACTCAGAAGCAGGGAGGACGGGAGAGAGGTCAGGAATGAAAAACTACATATTGGGTACAGTGTACACTACTTGGATGAAGGGCCCACTAAAATCTCAGACTTCACATCTATGCAATTCATCTGTGTAACCAAAACCCACTTGTATCCCCAAAGCTATTGAAATAAAAAAATTATTGAGACCTTGTGCATTGAAACAAATACTAGGCTAATTCTTGTTAAGTACTTTGACCTGTATTTGCAAAAATGACAAGGAAGACATGTCCTTGCCTCACAGAATAGACAGTTCAACAATTAGCTGCCTAATTCAGCAATGATATATTAAAGTATGATGATCATGATGGCAGTTAAAGTAGAGGGGGCTAGGAAACACTTGGCAGAGAATCCAGCCCAGTCTAGAGGATTCCTGAGCAAGACACCTCCCTGAGAAAGAGGTATTTAAGCTGAAATTGAAAGAAGCAATGGAAGTTAGCTAACTCTTCATAAAAGACACTGAATTTCAAATTAAATTATTTATTAAGTCCCTAAAATTTTAATTTCTTGATAATTTCTGGTGGCATTTTGATGATATATGTTTTTAATGATAATTATCTAATGCATTTATCAACTGTAAGCATCTTAGTTTGCAGTAACCACATAACATAGTGGGTAGCCAAATTGCTATTTGCTGAAATAAAATTTTCCTTGTGATCATTTTTTTGCTTGCTTTTTCTCTCACAATTTATTGGGATATAATTCATATACCATAAAAACTCACCATTTTAAAGGATAAAACTCAGTGTTTTTTAGTATATTCAGAAGGGTTTGTGATCATTCCTACTATCTAACTGTACAACATTGTTATCATCTCAAAGAGAAACCACATACCCATCAATTGTCATTGCCCATTTCCCCTTTCCCCTAGCACCTAGAACCAGTAATTAATCTCTATCTCTGTAGATTGGCCTGTTGTAGACCCTTCATGTAAATGGGATCATACAATATATGGCCTTTTGTGGCTGTCTTCCTTCACTTAGGATGTTGTTTCCAAGGGTCATCTGTGTTGTGGTGTGTGTCAGTACTTTGCTCCTTTTTGTGGCCAAATTATATTCCATTGTACACATGTACATATTTTGTTTATCCATTCATGAGTAGGTATACATTTGGTTTCCATTTGTTAGCTATCATGACTGATGCTCCCGTGAACATTTGTGTATACATATTTGTGTGGAGATATGCCTTCGTTTCTCTTGAATATACAACTGGGAGTGAAATTACTGGGTCATATGGTAACACTAGGATTACCCTTTTAAGGTACTGCCATGTTGTTTTCCAAAGAAGAAATGCTTTTACATTCCCACTGGCAATGTTTTTGCTTTCTTTTTATAGACCCCAGAGGAACTGGAGGATGTTTCTGACCTTGAAGAGGAACATGAGGTCCGCAGTCACACCAGCATTCAGACCGAAGGGAAAACTGATAGGGTATGTCACCTCCCCTAGTGGGAGAAGCATTACTGTGTCCTTGAAGGCTGTGCCCTCCCTTTGTCAATCTAGGCAACCTCTAACAGGTGGGATTCCTGGATCTGGAGCTAGTTCTGTGAAGCACATGGAGAAAAGCCTTAGCATTAAGGGAAACCACATGAGAGGAATTATTTCCTCTATCATGAGAGCTCCAGTAAGTCCATTTCAGGTCATGTACTGAATCACTCCATACTGCTTTTGATCTTTATAGGAGTCATGGGAATATAAAAGTGAAATATGTACGTGTTTGCTTAGAGTAGAAAAAAGAAACGAAGAAGTTGTAAATATACTCCAAAATTCTAGTGGAAAAGAAAACTCATCTGAGTCAATAATCTACTTTTCTTTCTCAACAATAACTTCTTCTGTGCCTGCCCCCAAACACACACACACACACACCACCACCACCACCACGACTACCACCTCCACCACCACCATGACCACCATCATCACACACAACTCCAAATATGTTCATTCTGATTTCTGAATTACTCTGAGATATTGTACTTTACTTTACTCCCACCCAGTGCCTGGGTATCTGTGAAAGTTTGGCATCCTAGCCACTTACAGCTTGCAACTGCAGACCAAACTATAAACCTTGGATCTGAAACCCACATAGTATAGCATGATGCCTAAGGCTTCCTGGGAATGCATGTGAATCTGCCACCTCCTTCTGGGGTGTTACTTGGGAAAGTCAGTTAGCTTCTCTGTACCTCAGTTCCCTCATTTGTAAAGCAGAGATGCTAATAGTATCCTTCATATGAGGATTACTGTGGGAATGAACTGAGTCAACTAACAGAGCACTTATGTAGTGCCTAGTTCGTACTAACTTCTGAATAACTGTTAGTTACTATTATTCATAGTAGTAGTAGCAGCAACAATAGCATGATTATCATGATCGTTATTATTAGTATTATTATTAGGTTAGTTAAATTCAGTGACATAGAATTTGGAGATGGAAGCAAATTCCTAACCTTTCCCTCTGTTTTCTGGTCTCTCATGGATCTATCTGATATTGTAAAACTTACATTGAAAGGCTGGTGCACACTCTGTTTTTGTAGACATACTGTTATACAAGCTCCTCAGAAACATTTTAAGCAGAGACTTGTTTGGTAAACTCCATGTCACAAATGCATGTTAGTGCACATTTCCTTTAATAAAAATATTGATATTCCCTTACATGTTTTGATATTCTACTCTACTCTATGGCTTGTGGACACTGACTTGGGGAAAAAAAAAAAAAAAACAAATAACTTTAGGCTTTACCAAATTTTACCTATAATCCTTTGGATTTCTATTTCCTAAGAATGGAAAATAAGTGAATACACTGAAAAATATCTAATTTTAAACAGATGCAGAGAGTTAGATTCTGTTTCTACTATTCTTTTGGATTGCCTTTTTAAAAATCCCACAACATATTATGTAAAATATTTTGCTTCTGTTTATCTACTTTCATACATGTGAAATGTATGTTAAAAAAGCTATCTCGTTAGAACTTAACTATATCTTTTTATTAACAATAATATCTTGAATTTACATATTTGTTTTTACAGTGTGCTAAGTATTTTCTCATTTACTATAAAATACAGAAAATATGGTGAAACATAATATGGGAAAAGATAAATTTTGGAAAGTTCCATGTTTGCAGACATTCAGATTGCCTAGAAATAATATTTATCAGCCAAGAAAATAAAACCTATGTTTTATCAGAAACATTGTTTATCTCAAATTTTGGTAATAGGAATATTTCATTTTAGTGCAGAAAAAAAAGTTCTCCAAGTAGACACCATTATTACATAGCCAGATAGATAGTATTTGGTGATATATTGGGAAATACTACTTTCTTGAGTTTCTTACAGATTATTCGGGTTATTTGTCAGCCCTCTAGTAGCCAATTTGTGTTGAAAACCCTCTAGGGTCACACAGCATCTGGATTTAGTTTCCATCAAATCTAGTTGGCATCATTGGTAGAGATCACATCTTATGAATGGAAATTGAATTGGAAGCACATTTTGCTAAAGGTAAGCTTTGCTCATGCTTTCAGGGAGGTGGGTGCGTGGTTCACTCAGGCTGATGTCACTGAAGGTGAAGCGTAGGTGTCAAGACTTACAAAGTAATTGACCAAAGGAAATTTTATTAAAATTAAGGCTCTTTTTAGAATGCCAGAATTAGCATAAACACACCTCGGTTTTTATTCTGGCTTAGAACTTGTAGACGATGAAGACTTGATTAGAAAACCAAATTTATTCATTTGAAAAATGAGATGAATAATACCATAGTTTCTCACAGCATCATTGGTAACTTCAAATAAGATAATGCATATGGAAGTGTTTCAAAAACTTCCACATTATATGATAAGATGGTAAACTTATTATTACTACTATTTTCATTTGTATTTTTGTTCTTGGTCCAAAGTATAGGCCAGGCCAGCTAGATGACTGGCTGCCCGTTATGGGTTACAAACTTGATTATCTCTGTGGTTCTGAATCTTAAGGAACTTTCATAGAAGCCACTGCTCCTAATGTTGTGGAAATTACCCTGAAACTGCTCTGCATCTTGCATCAGTGTTCTGCTGTGCACAGTTCTCAGACAATCCAGTTCATTCGGAATATGCCGCTGGGTGAAAACCTCACCACTGTTTAGTGACAAGATAGATCGTGACCACGAAATCGTGAAATCTACTGGTGGCAACATTATATTCAACCTGGCTATTCTCTGCTCTTACAAATCTCCTCTGCATAAATCCTAAATAGTTTGGATTTTATTCACTTCCTGCATTGGGGCTCCCTAGCAACTGCTATGTGGAATTCGTCTGGTAACTGCTCAGTGATGATAATACGTATACAACTTCATATGAAGTGTGACCCCCACATAGAGTGACTCTTGACCAATAGTCCTATTCTATTTCTAAGATAGACAATTCGGAAGTGCATTTTCCACGGAACCTGAAAGGGTCCCCAGGAGGATCAATTGTAACCATGTTGATACTGTGTCTTTAGACTGGCTCTCCTTTCTTTCTTGATTTGTTCTTCCCAGGCTCCCAGTTCTGTTTTCTAATATCTATTTCCCAAACTATGTTCCAATCTCAGACTCTGCTTTTTGGAAGAAAATAATAAAAGAAAATTACTGCACATATACCATTTACTTAAATTTCACATTAACTTTGCTATATTAATATTATTCCAGTTTTACTAATAAGATCACTAAGGCCCAGATTTATGTAACTTGTCTGTTAAAAGGATTATGTCTTCAGACTCGGAGACCTTCTGTGATTGCCACATGTCAATTTACTTAGGAAATAAAGTTAGGAAAAGTCCTTTACTAGACAACAGATAGACTACCACCAGAGCAATAAACCTGGTGTGTCATTAATGGAATGAGAAAGAGGACAGAGCAAAGGGTGTCACAGCTGTCTGACAAGGGGAAGACACAAATTTTCCTTTATATTTTGAAGAGAAATTATTTTATATTGTAGAAGATTTGATACGAATAACACCCCTTACATTATATCTGCCTTGTGAGTTTATTACAACAGATTCTACTCTCATAAGTTAAGTTTATGAGACAGATGGCCAAGGAAAAGGATAGCTCAAATTTGGTCTCCACCCAAATCACTCAACAGGAACCAGCATTATATTTAGATAGGTTTTACAATATCTCCCAGATATCTTGTATTCTTGAGTCCCATATTCTTTATACTAATATCTGTGTTCCAAAAATGATATTTATGTCTTCAGTCTCATATCCATCTGAGACATTATTGTCACGTTCTAGCCATAATTGCTGTAATTTCATATCCATTGGACTGAGTATAACTTTTGGCACATTTCACATGCACTCTCACTTTGAGAAGATACTATGAGATATTGAAGGAGATTCTGTTGAGAACTCTTTAAATACTCATGCCATGCTCAGTGTGGAATTTGGGGTCACAGCACAAGATGAGTAAATGAATTTCTTTTTTGTTGTTGCTATTACTAAAGAGTAAATGCCTTTTTAGTTCTTGGATTATGCAGACTCTGCTGTGTTGAACATGTGCTAGAACCAGGCACTGTTTAGTAATGGAGTGACAGTTATTTATTATCATTTTACTTTCTGTATTTCATTCCTCCTAGCTTCAGCTCAACATCATTTATTATTGTTGTCACCGGTGGCAAATGCCACTAGGCATTGTAAAGGTCTGTAACTCACATATAATGATTTAGAGTCTGTGGTCAATGGGAACAAAACATTAAAAGACCAATAATGCATGACTTATGAAGTGGCAATGGAAACAGCAGAGGAAATCAGTAATGATCTTAATTATTAAACAGAAATGCTCAGTGTACCAATATGTGGTTATATCCCGTGATCAGGCATACTGGAGTGACACAGGAGTTTGAGTTTGATACGGGTTCATAGAACATTCTTCACAGAGCTCATTGTTTATTCTGTTCATGCTTTCAACCAGAATAAAATAGGCATCTTTTATCTGAAAAACTCAAATTCAAGAGACATGAAAATAGACTTATTTAAAGAGAATAAAATTTCTAAATGTATTAATAAGATTTTTGTAAGTCCTAAAAGCTTCCTAAAATGTTATATGGCATACAGACATACAAACATACATTATTTTGTATTTAAACAGAGCAGTGCGTGATACTATTTAACACATTGTAGTTTACAGAACATTTTCAAATTGGTAGCTTATTTATAAAAAGCCCTGGAGCTTATTTTCTGTTGTATTTTCCTTTTGGTTTTACTAATTAGGAAATGAAACAAAAAATTTAAGTAGTTTATGCAAGTCTTATTGACTGGGACTAAATATCAGGTCTTTTGGCCTCAAACATATTCTCTTTCCAGTACAGCATACTTGTAAACTGGAATAGTCTCATCATCCCTTAATATTATCATTGATCTACTATTGCAACAGCCAGTATTATAGAGTTGATATTATAAATTGCTGTACTAGAAAGATGATTTGTGAAACTGAAGACCGTAAACCTTAAAATCAGATGTATTTAAACCTTGCAAATTTCTACCTGTCCCCATTCTGCAATCTTCTATCAGTAGCAAAATCGGTTTGTTGATTACCATTCAGAAACTACCTGGTAATGCCCAGACCCTGACAGTCTCTTTTAGTGAGTCACTTCACCTTGATCTAGTGGAGTATTAGGCAAGTCGAGTCATATAGCAGGGGATCCTCCAGGATGAAGATCCAAAGTTAGTTCCCACCACGGAATCCAGAAGAGCAAAGGCAATTGCTCCTTAGTCATTCTCTCATCACGTTGTTCTGTGTGATATTTCAATAAAACGAGAATTCTAATTTCTAGAAGTTTTTCCTGTTTTATTTTCTGCAATGGGGCAGCAGTCATAGTAGAGACTTAGGAAATTATTTAAGTTGCAGCAGGGTGGCAGCTGAAAGTTCCTCAAACTTACCTGGATAATAACTGTGGGTTTAAAAAGACTCTTCATAAAATTGATTGAAAGAGAGTTTTGGGAATAGAATAGGTGAGCAAATGACTTGCCCTTTATAGAACTGCTATAATGTATAAGCCAAGAGGCTGGACTTTGGAGTCACATAAGCCTTGATTCAAATCTTAGTTCTACCAATTAGTATCCATATGACCTTCATAAAGTTACATTTCTAACTTTCAATTTTCTTATCTGTAAAATCGTGATGATAATAATAATATCTATTTTATAGGTGTTTTTGAAGATTCAATTAGATATCTGAAAATTCTTGTTTGCTTTTTGGCACATAGGAAATGAACAATAAATTTTGATTTTTATAAAATGAATCGCACGAAAAGTGCAGATCTTTGTGTACTCCTGATGTGCTTTGACTTTTTATTCAGTAGCTCAGGGAGCTTTGTAAATACAAATCTCTCTGTCTCCTGATATGTGACTATTTGGTTTCCCGTTTCATGGTACTAAGTGCTTTTGACATCACTGACACTTTACTATCAGAAGTCTTCTGAAATGGTTTTTTTCGTTAAGAAGGGGACTAATCAAGAAGTGCTTTAAGAAATTAAAAGGAGGAAGGCATTGTGATTCTTAATGATGCCAGCATGTTTATGTAAATCCGTATTCACATAAATAAGCTAGAACTGAAATAGATATCCAAAAAACCTATTCTTGTTAATGCAACCTCACAGAAAATTTGACGCAGTAGTTGTCAAGTTCTTATTTCCCTCATCATTTATTAAAATGCCTGGCTCTGCACTGGGAGTTTTTCTTCTTCGTGGAACTTTGGTAGCTTGGTAATCCATTGGTTTCTGTCTCTGTCAGTTCTCATAAAGTTATACAGGACTCCAACTTTTCTATTTTTAATTTTTCTGCCAGGCACAGTGACTCACGCTTGTAATCCCAGCACTTTGGAAGGCTGAGGTGAGTGGATCACTTGAGGCCAGGAGTTCAAGACCAACCTGGCCAACATGGTGAAACCCCATCTCTACTAAAAATACAGAAATTAGCTGGGCATGGCAGTGTACACCTGTAAACCCACCTACTAGGAAGGGTAAGGCGGGAGGACTGCTTGAACCCAGGAGGCGGAGGTAGCAGTGATTGGAGATTGTTCCCACTGCACTCCAGCCTGGGTGACAGAGTGAGAGACTCTCTCAAAAAAAAAAAAAAAAAAAAAAAAAGAAAAAAGAAAAAACAACATTTAATTATTCTAGACGTATAATGATTTTTTTAAAAAGAGAAAAAATACACCTCATTTTGATATTTATTGGATACATGTTGGAGACAGTTCTGCAAGTAGCCATTTAAAATCACCTCTTCTTTCTTGGCCCCTGTCCAGGAAGAAATATTCTACAGTCATTCTTTCCTCCGCCTATACAACTTGAAATCCAGTAAGGTCCAAATACTAAATCAAAGGTTTTGTTCTGTCTCACACAACTTAAACTTTGATTATAGTGTCTTGTAGGTGAGAGGTGAGAAAGGGAATTTGTTTAACAGCACTGAATTAGACCAAGTAAGATTTTTATTTTAGGATATTTGAAGCTGCTAGTTCAAATTGCTGGAATTGAGTTTAATGAATAGAACATTAAAAACAAAACATTGAAATATTATAATTTGAACAATAGTCATTTCATATTTCATTGTGACCAGGTTACACTACCTTTTTAAAGATACATTATTCGTCATATATACTGATTACCCCAAATTACAGAAATTGTAATATGCAGTCTTTGCTTGATGACTGAGGTCTGTCATATGTTTAACATTATATTCACTTAAGAGCATACAGTTTGTCAACCTGCCCTGCTTTAGAGAAAATCGCTGGGGCCATTGAATCTATATAAGCTCTATAAATAGAAGTAAATTAGGACAGAAATAAGAACAGTTGCCTAGGTTACTGGACACAACCTCAAAACGTCAATATCAACAGATGAACTGGAACATATCAAATCTTAAAATACTAGCGATGATTCTTAGTGTAAAAAAAAAGCCGTGTAAACTTCATGTTGTAGATAGGAAAAACTGCCTCACTTTTGCTTGTTTACATGCAGTTAGCTGAATATCCTTCACTATGAAAGTAGAAAAAAAATTCCATGGAGGAGTGGTTTACTCTAAAAATTAAAAACATTTTAATAGGCCATAATCATTATCAGAATATACTCTCAATAACTCAAATTTGTACGGAATTACCTTGCAAAATATTGGGACACATGACCTCATTACCATCTTCATGATCTAATTTGGCTTATTATAAAAAACAGTTTGAATAAATCTAGATAAAATTACATTAATCAGCAGCAAGACAGCAGGCAATACATTTTCTCATCATTGGTTTCTATCATTTCAATTTTATGTTTGGCAGTAACTCTGCTCTCCTATCTTTCTGGGTGATCTTTTTCATATTTTTCATGGTTTCTTTTTCCTCTATCTATTTTTGAACATTAGGATTTATTAGAGTTCTACTCTAAGCCCTAAAATCCTCCAGCTCTTCCTCCTACTTTTCTTAGACATTCTCACATAATCTCAAGATTTCAAATATCATATATAGGCACACGATTCTAGGCTAGCCCTGTCTTTTCAGCTCTGACTACATATATCGGGAGGCCTACAAATTTCCTCTCCTTGAAATAATCACAGGCATCTGTGGATCTCACTGTTTCCAAATCCAAATGCACCACCTTAATCCACTAATCTACTCAAACTCTTACATTTCTTAAGGCACCTCTGTACATTCAGTTGCACAAATCTAAACTCAGGAATAGTTTTTGAGTCTTCCCCATAGCTAATCATACAACATATTCTGGCTTTACTCTCTTCTAAGTATTTTCTGAACTTCTCCATTTTTCACCACCTCCACTATCACCACTGTCAAGGAAGAATTGCACCAAAGTTAAATAGGAGAGGAAGACTTTATTCAAGGCTTTTGCAATGGAACAAAGGCTAGAACTCATTCTGAGCTCAACTCTGCTGAAACAAAGATTTTTCAGAGATGAGGTGAGAGGGATTATAGGCCATCAAGTTTGCTAACTGGCTTTACCCAAAAAAATAGTAAAACTTCTAATAAATGTTTTCTTTATAATAGGAGATAGGTTTACAACTTGGAGAAAGCTGTTTTCAAGCAGAGGGGAACATTCATGCCATCTTGGTCCCTTCTTTAGTTCAATCACTGGCACCTCTCACCTAGATTTCTGCAGTATGTCCTTAACTTGTCTCCTGCCATCAGTTTTGTAAACTTCCAGTGTCCATACTTAAACTCCAATGATATTTCCAAAGTGAAAAATCTGTCATCTGTCATCATACATAAAAGCCCTTTTAGGTCTTAGTGTCACCCCTTGCCCTTAGCATGAAATCCAATCTCCTAATGCCCTCTGTAAAGGAACTTCAGGATCTGCTCTCATTTGCATTATATTTTGCCACTTTCTCTTCATTGCTACCTCCTTGTGCAGAAATCTCAGGTCTTACAGACATCAGGCTCACCCTCACACTATTCATTATCTCGGAGAAACACAATTCCTGCAACACCCCCTCTTTCCCTTTACCAGTATCTGCTCATCAGTAGGATTTCAGATTAGCCCAGCCTTCTCTGATACCCAAGTTCAAGATAGTTTTCCTCCAATAATCATCCATTACATGTGGAGATTCTCACATTTTGATAGTCATTATGCCGGTATAACTTCCTATATAATGGATTTTCCTCCCTACTAAATTCGAAACTCCAGTAGATCAGGGGACATGTTGTCTTCTTTTAGCACTACACCTGCAGAGTGTAGGGCACTACTTAGTACAGAGCAAATTCACATGTGAATCACATCATATAGGAAAGAACATAAGGAGAGGCTTTATTTTGTAAGATATCTTGCCCTAAAAGCACACAAGGTTTCTAATATATTGAGCCTAGGGTATTACATGAATTTATTTCTTTATCTTTTTTTCTTCCAACAGTTATCTTGTGACAGATAAATCTTACTATACATTGCTAGATCACTACTCTGAAATATTCAATTTAGTACTTGCTAGTGTAAATATTAATTGATCCAAAGTCCTTCACTGTGCCTTTTTATTCCTGGCCATATAAGGGATACAGATCCTAAACCCTTTTTTATTTCTGCAATGATCCTTGTGCTTCTGACAGAGAGTTAGGATTTTCCCTGAGCCTGTATTCCTGATTTTTCCATGTCAGAATGGTCTAGTTTTGTCTTTTTCACTTCCTTTCAAAAGTTCTTCTAGATGAGCCCAACTCCCTTTACTCTCATAAAGCTTTCTTTACACTTTAGCCCCTATTGATTTAATAAAACAAAAACTTCTGCTGAAAAGCTATCTAAAGGACAGTTTACTCACTCCTTTTGGATTTTTACATGTCAAGTTCACTAGGCTCTATCTCTATCCATTGTTAAGTAGTGTACTTGGGCAGTTTTAAGTTCTTTACTTAAATTTAAATTTAGTGTTATTTCTTTAATTTTATAAGTTACTGTATAAAAATCTAGGCAGAGAAAATTAAAGTTTAAAACACTGTACATTATAGTATCCAAAACTTCTTATATAAGAGTTCTTTTAATAAATGCTTCTTGAAATTTCAATCTGGGAAAGATTTTTACCAAATATCTTAATATGCTCTTACTTATCAGAAAATGGAACTTCATTAAAATATGTACATTTTCACCCTGCTTTGGTTGCTGGGAAGTTCTATGTAAAAATTAATGTTCAATAACTAATCTGAATTGCTTAGTATATAATTTTTAAAAATTAAAAAGATCTTTTTTATTACAGTTTTTCTTAATCTAGTTTTTCCATTGTCAAAATTTTCTTATCACCAATGATGTAGTGTATTTTAGAGTGAGAGAAGGTATGGGCATCAAGTATATTTTTGCAACAATTAGAACTTCTGTGATTTAAGCCTAAATCTCTCTCCTCTTCCATTGATTTATAGAGTAGAACCTTGGTATTCATAAATGCAAGTTTTCCACCTTATAACATTGACAAAAAAGCAAAAGTTATATATCTTTAGTAGTAGTTTATAATGCAACCAAGGCATGAATTTAAGTGGTATATTGTGATATATGTGACTTACTTGCTAGGTAGTGAACCTAGCCTTCCATCCATTATTTAAACAGAGTTTTCTACTCATTGATGCATTTACAGTGAAGAAATAGCAAATAGAGAAGTTCTGAGGAGAAAATGTTTTTGGAGGTGAATGTTAGTGAAGTGAGCAGTAATAGAAGTCTGAAACTAAAGGGAGGCCTGGTCTTTTATGATGTAGAAACCATCATAAGACATTTGGTTTTTACTTTGAGTAGAATGAGAAGCCACTGGAGGGGTTTGAAGCCAGAAGAATCATGATATGACATATTTTAAAGGAGTCTTTCTGAATGCTGTATTGAAAATAGTCTGAGAAGTGGTACAGGAGGAAGCAGGAACTTAAAAACCATTGCTATTATTACAGTGAAAAATGGTGGAGACAGAGACCAGGATTTTAGAAATGGGGAGGTTGATTGTTGTTGATTGTGCATATACGCTGAGAGGTAAAACTAACTAAATATGCTAAAAGATTGGATATTGGGAATGAGAGAGACAGAAGTCAGGGACAACTCAAGGTTTGGCTTCAGAATGGGGAAGATGGACTTACTATTTATATTGGTATGGAGGAGACTGAATTGAGCAGTCTGGAGATGGTGAAAGAGCAGAAATTAATTTTGACTGTGACTGGACTAAAAGTTGAAAAACCAAGCAAAGATGTCAGTTAGACTAGAAATTATCTCATATACATAACTTTATATTATAATTTTACAACTTTCTAAACTTACAGTGAAATTTTATGTATTACTTGGTAACCATTTTTTTTTTTCCTCAAGGAATTGGCTTAAAGTCTAGTTTCCTTCAACTTTCAGACTTCATCCCCCAACAAATCTCCTCTTTTCTGACATACTTGTTCTCTTGAGTATCACCTTTTTAGTAATGCCACCACTAACCACCCGACTTAAAACTGTGACTGTTTCCAACTCTCATATAACCTCTTTCCATTTTTCCTTTACTTTTTTCCATAACATTACCTTCACTGTCTGATGTATTACATATTTGCTTGTTTGTTTAGTCTCCCTATTAGACAGTAAATTCAATAAAGGCAGCAGTTCTAATGTTCTTTTGTTTTTTCCCATTATGTATTCCCCCACACTTAGAACAGTGTCTGGCTAGTAAATATGCTATAAATATTTATTGAGTCAATAAATAAACGGTGTTAACCATATATGTGCTTTGGGAAAAGAGACCTGTGAAGAAAATTTTGGGGCAGTGGGGTTGTTTCAGATACAGCACTTGAATCCAACCAATTATAATGTAGCTACAGAATAAATAGGGTAACTCCTATATTTCAAAAATAGTATTTTAGTGGATAATTACTCAGACAATGGGCATTTGGAAGAATGTTCTGAGGCTAAAGTACTCAAATGATTCTTTCTCTTTGTAGGTTTAGAGGTGTTTGTGGTAGATATCTGGCTACCAAGTATGTCTCTGCTTTTCCTGCCCTAAATTGTCATCATTGAAAAAGTCGTATTTCATTTATGTTGAAAATTGAACATGTATACATATTGTTGAATTATTAGTCCCCAGTTAAAAAAAGATGTACTTACATCTTTTCCTACTAAAGACACTGTGTGTAATAATGGGTAAGGTAGCAGAAAACGAAGCCAAATGCACACCTTTTTTAACATGCTTTCTAATATTCTAAAAATTACCTTTGTACTTTGAAAGCACCATAACCGAGATAGTCCTTTTATATTCATATTTTTAATCAGCAAGTAATTTCTAACCTTCAGTTATTTTTTAGAAATTTGAGCATGTATTTCTAATATATTCTAATACATAAGTTGTATAGGCTATATAGCACTCTCTATACATCTAAACCTTGGCTGAAATCCCATGTAAATATGAACAAACATATAACAGAAGCATTTCCTTGAGTGTAAAGTCATCAGCTATGTAATTGTCATGTACTTGTAAGAAACAGAGCTTTTAGAAAAAATCAACCTTCAAACATGTCTCCTCATTTCTGATGCTAAGACCATTTTAAAGGAGAGCATAATTTCTGGAGCTAGACTCCTATGTTTGAATCAGACTTTGCCACATACTAACTGTTGTCATTGAGCAAGTTACTGAACATTTCTGTGTTTTGCTTACCCATTTTTAAAATCGACATACTCACATCATAGGGTTATTATGGGGCTTACAGGAGTTAATATTTATAAGGGATGATGTATCATTAAGTGATAAAAAGTATCTGTCATCATCATAATCATTACCACCACCATCACTATCACTGTTGTCATCATTATTTGTTGAGTGGATTCACCCTTACGGCATCTCTGCTATTTTTGCAGCTTGGCAACATTCACCTTCCTAATTAGTTCTCTTCAGATTTTTCAGAACGGTTTCTGGGGAGAGCCAGTCTGATTGGCCAAGCTAAACAAATTTCCTCCTATGTACAAAGTCCTTTACATGGGATCCTTTCATGAGTTTCTAGTTAATTTATAGATGGGTAGCTCTTGAGCCACTTGCCTACTCTGGTCCAGTTTCAAACTGCAGCTCAGAAGAAAAGAAGTGCTATGTTGTCAGGGCTGTTATTACACCAGATGCCTAAATCCATTTGCTTGCAATTATGTAGTCATGAATGTAGCATTAGATTTGTGTTGTTCTTTGAAATGATGATGTTACTAAAATTTCCTAAAGTAATATAAAATGGTGTTGCAAGGAAAAAGGATTTCATTTTCAAATATAGTTTCTAAAAATATTCAGAACTCGCTTGGTTCTGTTTGCTATTATTTTTGTAAGATGCACCAAGAGTGCCCAGGTCTTGGGGTCACCATCCCTAAGATGACCCTTGGCCCTTTTTATTTGTGACTGTATGACATTTAGTAATATGTATATTTCTCTGAGATACTGATTCCTTATATTTCAACTCAGAGAATATCTACCTTGCAATATTATATTTAGAAATAATGCATATAAAGGATCTTGTATAGTGGTAAAACAAAGTAGATGCCTAACACATGGTCTGTTCTATTAAAATATAGTGTTTATAAAGAACAGCAACTGCTAATCATGAGGGATTCATATTGTCCAGTGAATTAAATGTAAGTTATCTAAGGTAAAGGCAAACCAGAATAGATTTTAAAAAACAGTTTATATTTTAATTTGCAGATAGAGAACAAGGCACAAGGAATAGGAATAAACAAAAGTATGTGGAAGGAAGGAAGGAAGGAAGGAAGGAAGGAAGGAAGGAAGGAAGGCAAGAAGGAAGGAAGGAAGGATGGATTAAGGAAGGTAGGAAGGAAGGAGCAAAGGGAGGGAGGGAGAAAGAAAGAAAGAAGAGAGATTTGGGTTGGGGCAGGAAGACCCTCTGTTTACCAAGAGTGATAGTGTGCAATGAACTGAACAATATGACTAACGCAATCTTCAGCTCCCGAGTTCCAACAACAACAACAACAACAACAAAGGGCCCTATATGTACTAGATAAAAAGGAGTAAATATTTGTTTTTGTGACTTTGGGATGGTAAAGGATGTTCTAACTGTGATACCAAAGACAGAAACAAAGGAAAAGGCAGGCAAACTTTACTGCCAAGAATACAAAATAAAAAAAGTAAATCCAAGCCAACAAAACACAAAATAAAGGCAAACATCCATTTTAGTGGATAATAATCACAAATTATATATGAAAATGTTTATATATTAATAGAAATAGATTTTCACAAATTAGTAAGAAGAAATGACTCCTCACCCCACTTTCCACCCCGGCCAACAGAAAACTGGGCATTACAAGGTATTCACAAATAATACATGTATATTTATAATAAGTATGTAAATTGTTGTCCCATCTCATCAGAGATTACACAAATACAAATGAAAACAACAATGAAATATATTCTGGTAACATTTGAAAAAGAATTCAAAAGATTGTTAATATCCATTGTCAGAAAGTTTATATGGAAAATTGATACTCAAACACTTTGTGGAGATATCAGTTCGGTTAAGCTGTCTGCAGGGAAATTGGGAAGTAAGCATTGAAAACCTTTATAAAAGTGCATTGTCTTTGTCTTCTAGAATGTTTGCCCTGGATACATTTGAAGAACTGCAGGAAGATATTCACCACTCAGTATACAAAAGCAGACAGACACACACACACACACACAAAATACCTACCTATCTACATACATATCTACATAAATATAAAATAACATGTAAATAAATGATACCAGATCTATATCATGAAATAAAAGTTTTAAAATGTGATGAATCTGTATTATACAGACACTGATACACTTTATAATGTTAAAAAGTAAGAAACAAAACAATATACATAATATGATCTCATTTTGCAATGCAATTTGTAGAAATAATGACACATATATATGTAGCCTACAAGAATAGTCATAAAATATTGCTTTCAAAATCTTTGGTATATGAAGCAATATTTTATAAAAATAAAGGTATTCTGTATGAAAGTACAGAGGGAAAAAGAAGCCTACCATACTACTGAGAGTTTGTGCATAATTTTATGGACCAAAATGTTTCAAATAAACATAAGAAAAAATAGCTATCTATAATTTTACTATCTAGAGTGAGCCGTGGTTATTAATCCATTTGATTTTCTTAATCTTTAAAATGTTACATTAATAGAAAGTATATATACTCTTACTGAATATTTCATGAAGCATACATTATTAAAGCCCACTGTAAGAAGAAATTTATGTTTTCTATCTTTTGATAGAGGCGACTAATTCTTGACTCAAACTGGTTAAATATTCTTTCATTTCCAAATAGTAGCACTATCTCTAGACTAAGTGTGATGCCCTGAAGTTCAGATACAAACTAGTAAGCCAATGGGATTGATGTCAAAGTGATAGAATTGCAGAATAGATTTTAGTGACAATTTTTCAGGCTAGTTCTAATTGATAGAGTAGAATTTCACCACTGCGGTTCTACTGCTGATGATTTTTGTTAAAAATGATTGAAAACAAAAGAGTCAGCCAAGCCCTCCAGAGATCACTGGCTCCGTAAACTGGTTAGCTTACATGAGGGTCAGTCTGAGCCAAAATGTACACTGGTTCTTAGCTAAAATGTCAGTGTAGGGAAGGGTTTCTCTATCCTTGTACTGTTGACATTTTTTGTTGTCAGTAAAAAATGTTTATATTTTACTGACAACAAAACTGGTTTATATATGGACCAGACAATTCTTTGTTGTAGTAGCTGCCCTGTGCATTGTAGGATGTTTAGCAGCATCTCTGGTCTCCATCCAGTAGATGCCAGTGAAGCGACATATTTGTCTGAGGAAATAGCCAAAGTGTGTTGTCTCACGATAAAGAGAACAAAGACGCCGACACACACACACCGGGTGGGTTTAAGAGCGGAAAGTTTAATAGGCAAAAGAAAGAAGAGAGAGCTTCCTCATGCAGAGAAAGGGGGTGACCAAGTGTGTTTCCAGGTTTGGGGTGAGATGAGATCGATTTTATAGAGGGGCTTGAGGAGATGGTGTTTGATTTACAGGGGGCCCAGGGTATTGGTTTGGCCAGGTGTGCTATTTATATAGCCCACAAACCTTTTATTATGTGCATAAGGTTTTACCTGGCTGGTGCCATGACACCTGCACATGTGGCGACAAGGAAAGGGAAGAAGGAATCGCCATGTTGGATGACAAGGAAAGGGACGAAGGAATCGCCATGTTGGATGTACCTAGCTTCCAGGTACAGCTGCTGCCATTTACCTATACAAGCTTCCAGCTTGCTTATCTATTCTTGCAGCTTGATTTTTCAGGCTGCTTTCTATCAGAAAAGAAATGATTTGTAGGCTGCTTTTTATTAAAAGAAAATTCTACCAAGAACTGTTTCACCCTCACTAACTGCCTGAATAATTTCTTACTACTCTATCACCAGTAGCCACACCTCCCACATCAGTCGTGAGTAACAAAAATCTTCCAGGAGATTGCCCAGTTAACAATGAGGTTGTGATTGCGGGGTAGGGGAGAGGTAAAACCAACCACAGGAACAGCCATTCTTTCTTGGAAAAGATCGTTCTTTTCTTCTGAGACCTTCCTAATTTTGAGGTTAAAATATTGTTTTTAATAAAAGAAGAGTGATAGTGGATGGTAAGTTTTTGTGGTAAATTTTTTCTTCCTTTTAAAATTTTTTGTTTTAAATGTGTATGTTTTATTGCCCTTACTTGTTAAAATAAAATAATTTGCAAACGTATGTTTATTCTGCTACTTAAAAAAATAAAAAATTCACAGGCCTATGAAAGCCCATGCTTAAGAACCTTTGGCAAAAACCATGGTCTCTCGTCTTTTACTTTGAAAATGTTTCCAATTACTATAGATGTGACTTGTCTGAGAACCATTTGTGTTGAGTCTGCAGTAAAACTGGAATATATCTTCCTGAAAGATTCCTCCAAACACCCTAGAGTTTTACCTTTGAAAGCTTAACTAATTGAAGCCTTACTTTTAATTTCCTTTTGTGCTCATCTATAGACACAGTTTCATCTATATCCTGTCTCAGTACTAAGTTAGGCTCATGTGTCAGCTGCTGCCTCTTGAGCAGAGGGTCTTATTTCTAGTGCCTGAATGGAATTTTACTTGAAAAAGCCTTGTCTACTGCTAAGTGCCTTTCTAATCCAGATGTTTCCCTCTCCAAATTCACATTCAGAAGACAAGAAGAATTACGTTTTGTTTATTTAATGTTGGTGTGTGTTCTGACCATATGGATTTAGCTTGCACACACTGATTGTATTGTTAGTGCTGCTGATGTAGGATAGGTGTTACCGTCAACCCTGTGTTTTGATTGTTGCGGTAGCAAAGGGGTGTTTTATATGTTTTGAATCTCAGGCAGTCATTGTGCCATATTTTAACATAAATATTCATGTAAAATAATTATTATGGTACTGTATAAAAAGGGATTGAATTACTTGCATTCCATATAGAAGGAAGATTCCTTTAATTGAGATCTGACAATGTAATACAGAAGTATATTTCAAAACAATTAAGCCTCGTGATTTTGTTTGGAGAACTATGAATGTTGTAGGCACTGTAATCAGAAGAATAAATACAAAAAATGATTTGGCAGTTTTTAGCACTTAAAACTTAGATTCTTTAAGAATTTCTTGAACTGTCAGAATAACATGCCAACATTGTGACTCTCTGGTGACACTCTCCCATATTGTCTTTCATTTATTTTTTTCTTGATTATAAAAGAAAAATAAATCAAAAAAGAAACTAGAAACAATAACACTATGCTATAAATAAGGGAAAATATTCAAAATCCTGCACATTAACTTATTATACAGAAAGATGTAATCTATTACAGATGCATGTGAACTGTACTTTAAGAATTTCTATGGTCCAAGTGATTGAATGAAAACTGGTTAAATTATACCAACAAATACCAATTCTCTTTCTACCTCAGTGCCTTCTCAATTGTGTCGTGTGTCCTTCTCCTATCACTTTATCCATCTTCTCTTCCTCATTTATTTTCCTTAGTGAATCATTTCTCGCTAACATGAGCATTTTATTAATAATCCTGAATGAAAATATATTGTTTCAAAATGAATATATTATTTCATTCTTCTTCTGGTGTTCTCCTATCCTATAAGATCTCAAGTTTGTTACATATCACCTTAAATTAAAAAAAAATAAATATATAAATACATAGATAATAGATATATAACATTGAAACATGCCATTGGAACTTCTATTTTACAAATTGTCCCGAACACTTTTATTTTTAAATTTTTAATTCATAATTCACTTGAGGATTTATTAAATGAATCTTTAGCTGAAGGAGGCTTAGAGAAAATAGAAAAATTCAGTGTGTATACAGATAAAATATTTTCAATTCGTCAAGGTGAGTCTTTTTTCTAAGAATTTTTTTTCTAATTCCAAAAATTTAGAAAAAAACATTTAGTTAGGAAACATCTATTTTAGGTACTGCCTACATTTTTGTAAGTAATTTAGAATTTTAGAAATCATCTTCAATCTCTGGTAGATTTCAAGGTATTATAGATTGCATGAAGTTCCAAAGCGAATATCATTGTAATGGAAGACCAATTCTTTTTTTTTAATTTTTAACTTTTGTGGGCACATAGTAGGTGTATATATTTATGGAGTACATGAATTGTTTTGATAAGGCATGCAACAGAATAGTCAAATATTTTTTGGTGCTTTACGTACTCTTCTGTAGCATTCTGATGGGTCATACTTTCAGAGCCTGTAGAACTACATTTTGAAAATTTGATCTCTTCTGAAAACTCACTCTCATTTTTTTTCTTTTTTTTTTCTTTTTTTTCTTTTTTTTTTTTTTTTGAGACGGAGTTTCATTCTTGTTGCACAGGCTGGAGTACAATGTTGTGATCGTTTCTCACCGCAACCTCCACCTCCTGGGTTCAAGTGATTCTCCTGCTTCAGCATCCTGAGTAGCTGTGATTACAGGCATACACCATGCCTGGCTAATTTTGTATTTTTAGTAGAGACGGTGTTTCTCCATGTTGTTTTGGCTGGTCTCGAACTCCCAACCTCACGTAATCCACCTGCCTCAGCCTCCCAAAGTGCTGGGATTACAGGCATGAGTCACCGTACCCAGCCAACTCACTATCATTTCTAATGTAAATCACTTGGAGAAGTGAGTGCTCAGAAAGCCATAATAAGAAAACCCTAGCCTCTGTAGGACTCGGCTACCTATATTTATATTTGGGACACAATATCCTGTTTGTGTACCTGGTTGATCAGTCATGGATATATGATGGCTTCCACAATGTATAGGATGGGTCATAACTAGCATAGAAGAACGAGCCAGACCTTAGTTGGCTCTTTACCAAGACCATATTACTCTGCATCTGTCTGTCTTTCAAAACCTTTAATATCTTTTCTAATATTTATATATATAGTCCAGGCTTATGCTAGCTGATCATAGATAGTTAAGAGAAATTTTATTTTTTCATAAGCAAGATGTTAGATAGAAAGTGTGTGGAGGTCCTTTGACCCTCAAGTGAAACCAAGGAGGTTGTGGCAATGATAATTAGGAAGAAATACTCAAGTGGGAGGTGAATCTAGAGAAGATTAGCATAGGCTGCTTGATCCAATTGCCTCAGCCCTGTGGAGTTTGTCTTAGCAAGAATATTTTATTGAGATATCAGGATCCATTTAAACATCCTAAATTACAAGTTGCATGTTATTTAATGATGTTATTCTAGTATTAAGATTGGGTAGAGCTTTAATTGACAAGCTATGTGGTTATCCAAAACTAGATGGGTTTTTATAGCATCTCAGTTTATAAGCTATTACTAACATTTAAATTTGCTTTGGTGAGTATCTATGATCACAGGATAATGTTTTCTTGTTTACTTAGGCCCTCATTTCTTTTCACTCCCCACTAAGAAGATCTCTAGTAAAGAGAAAAAAAATAATAGTTTTAGACTTTCCTTTAGGGAAGGGACTCTTTTTCTTCAGGAAAATATGCTGCACCGTGTTGGGAGATGAGACTCTGATGAATGGAGATATATATATATGACAATACTTAAAAAGTGTGCTTAGAAAACATGCAGTATTGGCTGGGCACGGTGGCTCACGCCTGTAATCCCAGCACTTTGGGAGGCCGAGGTAGGTGGATCACGAGGTCAGGAATTCGAGATCAGCCTGGCCAATGTGGTGAAACCCCATCTCTACTATAACTACAAGAAAAATTAGCCAGTGCATGCCTGTAGTCCCAGCTACTCAGGAGGCTGAGGCAGGAGAATCGCTTGAACCTGGAAGGAGGAGGTTTCAGTGAGCCGAGATCACGCCACTGCACTCTAGCCAGGGCAACAGAGTGAGACGCTGTCTCAAAAAAAAAAAAAAAAGAAAAAGAAAAAGAAAAGAAAAGAAAAAGAAAGTATGCAATATTTTGCTGCGGGAGAGCACACAGGAAAGATGAGAAAAGGACAGATAGGGGCCCACCTAAGAAGGTGGGATGCCAATGACTGAAAATGATAGCCACCACGAAATAAATTATTCTGTATTTGCTGACATACATATGAGGATTCAGGTGCATATTTTTCATGTTTTTAATTTTTAATTTTGAAGTAATTTTATATTACAGAAAGCTGAAAAAAGTACAGTGAGATCCTGTAGGCTTTTCACCTAGTTTCCCCTAATGTTAACAACTTGTATACCCGGGGTTCATTTGTCAAAATGAAGAAATGACCATTGGTATTATACTACTAATTAAACCACAGATTTTATTCAAATTTCATTAACTTTCCCACCTATATTCTTTTTCTGTTCTAGGATTCAATCCTGGATCCAACATTTTATTTAGCTGTTACATCTCCTAGTCCCCTCTAGAGTATAGTATTTCCTGAATCTTCCCTTATGTTTCATGATCTTGATATTTTTGAAGAATACAGATGAGGTATTTTATAGAATCTCATATAATTTGAATTCATCTTATGTTTTCCTCATTATTTTAAGGTTATGCATTTTTGGAGGAAATATCACAAAACTAACATGTCCTTCTCAGTCCATCATATCAGGAGGTTCAAGATGTTAATAGATCTCATTTTTGGTGATGTTGGTTTTTATCATTTGGTGTTGGTTGATGGCTTTTTCCACTGAAAAAACTACGTTATTTTTTTCTTTGGAATTAATAAGTATCCTGGGTGAAGGGCCTTCTTTTATTTTTATTTTTATTTTTTGCCAGAGTTTTGCTCTGTTGCCCAGGCTGGAGTGCAATAGCAAGATCTTGGCTCACTGCCACCTCAGCCTCCCAGGTTCAAGTGATTCTCCTGCCTCAGCCTCCAGAGTAGCTGGGATTACAGACACCTGCCACCGTGCCCAGCTAATTTTTTATAGTTTTAGTAGAGATGGGGTTTGACCATGTTGGACAGACTGATCTTGAAGTCCTGACTTCAAGTGATCTGCCTGCCGCAGCCTCCCAAAATGCTGGGATTACAGGCATGAGCCACTGCACCCAGCTAAAGTGCAGTGCTTGTTAAGACTATTCAATTTTATTCCTTCTCAAATGTTCACCTGTGAATTTTAATCTCCATCTTGCCAAAGAATAATTACTGTGGTGTTTGCCTAACCCATGATTTTCCACTTTCCTCACTTCTTCTATATTTATTAATTGGAGTTGTAAGGAAGAGCTGTCCCTTCTCCCACATTTAGTTATTCATTCAATTATTTATTTATATCACTATGAACTCATGGATATTTATTATAGTCTATGGAGTTTAACTTTATTTCATTGACTGAATTGTTCAACCTTTGGTATTGAAAGTTTGAAAGTTTTTTTGTTTTTTTGGTATCGAAAGTTGTTTTCTTTTTAAAAAAATTTACATTTTTCCTATTTTGTGATGATTATTATAGATGGGGTCTTGCTATGTTGACCAGTCGGGTCTTGAACTCCCGGCTTCAAGGAGTCCTCCTGCCTTAGCCCCTGAAAGTACTGGAATTACAGCCATGAGCCACCATGCCTGGATATCCTGTTTCTTTTTAACAGATCCTTCTTGTTTTAGGAATTACTTACTTTTTGCCACCATAGGATGATTCATACTCAACTAATTTGTCAACTCTTCTAGCTGAATTCTACTTGCCAATGTCAGGTAGCATCTACCCAAGGCAAGCAAACACTTACATCATCTCTCTTTCAGAAGACACTTACTGCCCTAGATCTCAGGTTCTTTAGTTGACTTCTGACTTCTGACCAAGAAAGCCTCAAATTTCTCCTTGTCTTGACAGGATTCTTTCTGAGTACAGGCCCTTGACTTCCCTTTTCTTAAAGCATCTATTTTAGAGAACTTCCCATTGTAAATTCTTTCTCTGCCCCTTTGTGATGTAAATCTTGTCCCAGTTTCTTTCCAGTTTAACAACAAGAGAATATCTTTCTTAAGCATCTGTGAACTATCTCTTTGAAATGTAGTTATCAAGAAAGGTAAAACCTCTATTTCCTACTCTCTATGGGAGGGTAGAAGCCTATTCAGTAAGTACCATTTACCAAACACAGATGGTCTAATGATATTGACCATCTCTACTAATGTCCTCCAGTACTCTTCTACTAGCTCACCCCAGTGGTTAAAACTCTCTTCCCTTTGTTTCAGCAGAGTTGAGTTCCATCTCTCCCTCCATTCCAGCAGTATTGAATAAAATTCTCCTTGGCTGTTTAACTCAGTCAGTGAAATTATTATTTGACAACTATGATTGGCTTTAAGAAAAGTCATGGACTTGTAGAGTTTTGGCTTTGATTGTTGATGTAAATGTGGAAGCAATGCCTTTTTTACCCACATTCTACATCTTTAAGTAAAAATCAGAGATTTTGCAATGTTAAGTCATTTTACTTTGTAAAATTCTCATGTTATCCCTAAACATTTTCACAAACCTTTACATATACACAAATGACATATATAAGTGATTTTGAAGAATGTTACAATGTTGGGTAACTACAATGGAGTAACAAGGGAATGGTTATTCAAGATCACTCTCAAATGAACGCAGTAGATCAAGATCAGAAATGCAGAGAAGAAAGGTGGCCTATGGGAATAAAAGTCCTCAGAAATTTATGAAGTTCTTGAGTAAACTTGAAACTCTCAAAGAATGTATGAGAAGAAGCTTGACTGTTTTATTTAAATTTCAGAATATGGAAACTTGTGCTAACTTTGGGTCTTAGGTCATAAACTAAACTCCTGACTTCAAGTGATATGAAACACAAATGATTACCCAGTAGTGGAGTCAGAAAGAAATAATAGTAGTATGTTACTCAAATTGATATAAACTATTTTATTTTACCTTTTTAAAAACCTAATAAATGGACAATAGATTATATATTATGTGAAACATAACTGCTTATTTTTCTTTGTGCATTACATAATCAATATTGAATTGATAATAATATAATGAGAATAGATTTTATATTTTCTTTGCCATGAGTGTGTGACTACAGGTGTTGCATCTGGTTTTCAATGGAAGGAGCTATAAATAGCATACTTATAGGGATCATTAGTCTTGGTACTATATTAAATCATAATAATATGGACACAGGTAAGCATAATTTTTGGACAAGCAAATGCCATGTTTGGAATTCTATATAATATTCCTCAAATTGCTATTTTATCAAGAAAATTGTTGTTAGAAAGATAGAATGAAAATTTCAAATTTCCACAAACAATTTGGAGGGACACTGGTAATTATATTCAATTACACATTTAATACATATATAGTAATAAAATTATATTCATTGCAAAAATATGATTAAAAGAAAATACACATAAAACTAGGAGGTATGTAATTCTTTCTCAAATCCTACTTTTGTTGTTATACTATTCATATAATTTGTCATTATAAAATTCATATAGTAAGATTTAACTTTTTAAAAAGTCACTAGAATTGGTTTTCAAATTGTATTCCATGCATCTATTTACCTTACCCACCAAAATGTTCTAAATATGTCTTTTTCTGCACAGGGATCTTTTAAACTGTTTGACAGCAGAAAAGGTGCCATCCAACTCTACAGTAGGCATCAATAAATGCTGGGTGATGATGTCGTGAATGACTCATTGTCAGTATTATGACCAAATATAATTGTACTATGCTATAATACAATAATAGGATGAAGGTATCCTGATATAAGCAGGAAAGCTTATTTATAATTTGAAGAGCCTCATTATCTGACTGACTGGTCTGTCTCTTTTTTGATAGATTTTTCTTTTCCATCCTTGTGGTCAGATTAGCTCACCTTCTGTCTACTTCCAATTTACTGTAAACTGGGGCATGGAATTCAGGTAACCAAACTTACTTAAATTGTGAGCAAAGTATAAGTTACTGGGCACTGAATAACATCTTAAAGGCATTCTCGTGAATGAAATAGATAGGCTTTTAGAGAGTGTTGTTTGATTTCCTCACAACCTGTATAATATTTATTTATTGAACTGTTTGAGAATTTCTATATTGTCAGTTTTGGCAGCAAAACTGTATATCAGCCTTCTGGAACAAGGAACCAAAGAAAACACAATACAATTAAATACATTAAATTTAGTGTAAATCTTTGCAATATTTATATTTAAAAATAAAAATGCAGGACAGTTTTCATATGGCTTAGTTATAGTTTATTTTTGTAATGGGCATTTCAGTTGAGTGTTAAGTATGACTATTACAAAATTTGTATTACAATTTTGGTCTTTGTAGAGTGCAAACATAGTGTCCTGAACAAAGACCATTATTGTTTTCTTGACTGGTCAGAATTCATCTAGAATTTGCAGTTCCATCTGGAAGTCATTTTATGAAAGAGACAATGATACACTGAGATACACCCAAAGGAAACCTTGATTCTGATGTTCTGGATAAGAAGTTCTAGAAGTGTCTGGAATTGAGGAGTTCTACAGAAAAGGAATATGTGAAGGAATTAATGAGAGAATGGGAAGATGACTGTTAATAGCATCTGATGATTATTTTTCACATAACTGCAAGGTCATCTTGTGGAAAGTAGATTACATATACTCCTTTAGGTTCTAGAGGTCTGAATTCAGGTTATCATGTAGACATAGAGAGAAAAGATAAAGATTTTCTAGGAGCTAACTCTGTCTAAAAATAGAATTCAGTGCCTCCAAAGGAAGTACATGCCTGTTGTTGGAAGACAAAAGTAAGGTATCAAGTGGAAAAACGGTTGACAGTTCAAGTAGAGTCTCCTCACCTGATGAGATCATTGAGGTCCTGGGGCTGGTCCTCACTTTGTTGGGAATAGAAACTCTTTATTGTTGATGCCCCTAAACAAATCAACCAGGCTTTTAAAGATTGACTCTTGCTAAACAAATTTCCCAACATTTCAATGTATAATTATATATATATAATTTTAGATGAAAGATTGTAAAGGCTTGATCTTCACCTGGATAAAATACATATTGCAAGAAATATGTGGCCATGCTAGGATCACATCTGTCAAAAAGATAAGGATATTCACGTCAGGTTTGTTGATAACAGCTCACATCAGCAACTTGTTTTAGGGGTCCCATACAGATCACCACCTTTGAAACCACTTTTCTTTTCAGAGAAAGGTTTATGCTACAGCCACACTTAAGTGTAAATTTCAGTCATTATGATACATGCCAAGATCCTGTATGAAATTTATCTATGTGAAGATTACTTCTGGAGGTCATGGGTCTCATTTATTATGTTTTAATTTTTATTGGTAAAATGTGCATGGACTGCTTTATTTATCAGTCCCAGAGAATCCAGCATTGGACTTTCAGGAAAGTCCAAAAAGTGGTGAAAGCATCATTGGTCACAAATGTTATAGATGGAATGATATTTTGGAATAAGATATTATATAACCTGTAAGATCTCTCATGCCTCTACAAAAAATTGTCTAAAATGTTATTTGTGTTTAATTTTTTATTGTGAAAAATTAAATGCACAGAAATGTTTAATCACTAGTACAATGCACACTCATATTCGCATTGCCTAGAAATAACAGTTTAACTATAGTTCCAGAGCCATATTTTGGTTTTTCTTAAGCTACTTCAAAGTAATTTGAAACATCATAGCATTTTATACCTAAATATTTCAGCAGGAACATCCCAAAATAATGAACATTCTCTTATATAACCACAATATGATCACGACACTGAAGAAAATTAACAATCACTTCTTAATTTTTCTTAATACCCAGTTTATGTACAGATTTCTTCATCCATCTCCAAAATGCCCTTTACAACCTTTATTTATTTCTAGAACAAGGACAGAAACTGGATTCACAGATAAAATATAACTATTTCTTATGTAAAAGAAAGAAAACATTGGAGAGGATCTTCATTTATAGGAGACCTGCAAATATTCCCTATGGAACTCATTTCCGTGATTGTGACAAATGGATATTAACAGCTATCTCATCATATTATTATTGAAATCGGATAACTTTTTCAAAAGTGCTCAATAGAGGGACTAGCATACTAGAAGTGTGAACAAATGTCAATCACTATCATTATTATATTTAAGACATAGATAATCAAATATACGATAATTTACTCTGTTTCGACCCAGTCCCTGAAGCCTATAAAGTTTTGTAATAAAATGAGACAGTTTTATAACTGTGAATGTAACCCACTGGGTGCTAAGAGTGTTTTTTTTTTTTTTTGATGGATGAGGAAACTGAGCTAATTAAAACTAATATATATTTTAAGTCTGATTTAGAGGTCTATATATAAAAATGTAGAAATGTATACCACTTCTTAAAGTCCAACTCCAATTCCTGAATGTTAACTTTAAAATATTACAGAAAATTGCTTTTAATGAATTCTCAGGAATATATTTGAGATCACAATTTCGTATGCTTAAGATATCAATGCATAAATCTTGCTTAAATAAATTTGTTGTCAAAATTTTAATTAAGTTGAATTTTTGCCAAAAGCACTTTATATTTTCTAAAATTCCATCAAAGTGCTCTATGCTATTTATATTTTTGATGTATTAAAAATACATCTATTTCCCAAATGCCTCTAGGCTTATTTTAAGAAAACACGTACATGTCACTATTAAATTTGAGATACTCTGAAGGTAAGAACATGAGTTATCATTTGAGAACTATTTCTCTAATGTGTATATATACCATGTGTATATTTTAAAAGTTTATCAAAGATTTTATTTTTATTGTTGAGTTCTAGCTACCCATTCATATAAGTGATGTGAATTAATTAGAAATTTCCTAATATTTATAAAATTAAAAAATTCATAATTGTGGATTATTTATTAACAAAATAATATTTCTATGTTTCATCCAGTTTCATGGATAGAGAAATTAACAAAGTTATATGATTTACCTAAGAATTTAATTTCCGTGAAAAAAGTTATAGTTAAGGAAAGCAAAAAAAAAAAAAAAAAAAAAAAAAAAAAAAAAATGTGGAAAGGGAAAGCTACTAATGAAGACACATGGACTGAAACATCAAATCTGTCACTAACCAGCTGGATAGTTCTTTTAAGTCATTTCCCCTTTCTGGGACCATTTTCTTATCTGCAAAATAAGTGACTTGGATTCTGGGGCTTCTGAGAATAAGATAATTATAATGGTGCTATATTTCTATGGCATTTATTGCTTATGGAAAGCAATTACTCAAAATATTTCATTTAGTTCTTGCGTAGGCTCTGTGAGGTAGACTACATGAATATTTTAGTTATGCTTTTCAATATTGTGGAAAGTCTTGGAGGCCAAGATGATACATTTATATACATTATTTATATATGCACCATTTACTGAGTCCCTAATATATTCCAGGTACAATTGTTTATAGACATAACTAATTCTCACGCAACCTCTACAAATGTATTATCATTTAATATATGAAACTGGAGTTTAGCATTGTTAATTGCTGGATAGCTAATACTTGGCAAAAGTGAAATTTGAATGGTGGTCTGCATGACAACAATTTATGCATTTTCCCTATTATGCCACTTTTTTCCTTTCTTTTCCTTTTGTCTCTTTTAAGGGGTAATTATAGTCATTTAAATTTTTTAAGCAGATAAATAATGTAAGCTTATCAATATTTTATGTAGTAGTAATGAGCATAGAACAATTAATAAGGAGATATGAAGATGAAAATGATCAATTGTGCTACTAATATAGTCTTGGAGGAATAATAAGGACAAGAGTTTGAAAAGTACTAGGCAAAATGCATAAGAGAAGTGAATCTAAGATCTGTGTAGAGGTAAAAGCTTGGCATTTGTGTAAATGTGGATAACAATGAAAATACAAGATCAGTGATATAAAATTTTGAGCTCAAAAGTCTGTGTTTTTTTTTAGCTCTTGAGTATTTCTGTTAACAATCACAAACAAACATTTATCATGCAATATGTTCCTACTTTAAGAGAACTTATTCTTCTAGGGGAAGGAGACAAAAAAAATCTAAAAAGTACAAATAAAAAATTATGTGTAATGTCATAATTGTTATTCTGAAAGATGATATTGTTTTCAACAACATCTCTAGCAAGTGAGATCGGATAGTTGTGTTCACAAGATTAGACTACAAAGAGAACAATATGAACGTCTAGGGGGAAGAACTGATAACATGTTCTAAAAATTTTGAGAGAATAATTACACACACCTGAAGGATGGAGAAAGGGGCATGTACTATATGAGTCTGACCTGAAAATATGATTAAATTTGGACCAACAAATTGGGGGAATGGAAGATGAGCAAAAATAATTAATGGGCAATATCTCCAGATATTTACCTGCAGCAACAAATAGTTTAGCTTAGCTTGAGGGTACAGTGTGTTGAAGGAAGTAAGATGGGATGAGATTGAAAAGCTGATAGGAACAAAGGTTATGATGATCCCTGTGATGTAGTAATTCTACTCCTAGATATAGTCTCCAGAGAAATACACACATATGTGCACCTAAAGAAAAGTCCAAGAATACTCATTATTGATCATAGCCAAAAATGGAATAGTTTTCAAAATATTGTTTATAGAAAAACATGAATAAATGTATAGAAATATATATATATATATATATTTGTGGAGTGTAATAATATCTGTATAGAGCAATGAGAATAAACAAAATATAACTACATGCAACAGAATAGATACATTTCAATCATTTAAGTGCTGAATACAAAAAGCCAGACACAAGAATTCATATGCTATGATTCCAATTTTGTAATATTGAAACATGGGCAAATCTACAGTTTTAGAAATCAAGTTAGTGACTATCCTTTTAGATAGTGACTAGCAGAAGATAGAAGGAGGCTTCGGGGTGCCTGTAATCTTTTTGTTTCTTGATTTGGGTGTAGGTACATGGATCTGCTCTGTTTGTGAAAGTTGTTCCAACTGTACATTTATGATTTAGGCATTTTATATGAATTTTCCATTTTAATCAAACAAATGTAATGGTGGTGTTTGAGGAATTGATACCCTTTATTTGATAAGGTGATGTAAAGATAAGGAAGTTAGATGAGGGACTGCACAATTTCATCATATTCAGAAAGATTGAATCAAGCAGTAGCAAAACAAGAAGATTTAAAACAAAGGAGTATATTAGGACCAGAAGACAGCAGGAATGGTAATACTAATACATAGAGGGAAATGGATGTGATAGAGGATAAAATGAACAACTAACAGAATAGGGTAAAGAAAAGGAAATAATTTTCTAAAATATAAAATTTCAAGACTGGAAGGCAGGAAGTATCACTGAGAAACATGAAAATCAAGAGGATAAATGGTTTGCCTGAGTATGTTTTTCATCATTCTATGATCAAGTATTCCTAACAGCAGTGAATGTACTGATCAGTATTGGAAAGGAGAACACGACTGAAGAGGTTGTTTGAAAGTAATCTTCATAGCAGTGATGGTTGACGTCATGAAAGTAGCTGACATATATGTACACTGTAGAAGGAGTATATCTGGCTAATTAACACACGCATTACCTCACACAGTTATCTTATTTTGTGGTAAGAACACTTTACATTCACTCAGCATTTTTCAAGAATAAATTTATTATTCACTATAGTCACCATGTTATATAATAGATCTCTTGAACTTATTCCTCCTGTCTAAATGAAATTTTTTTATCCTCTGACCAACATCCTCTCAACCTTTCTACCCCACTACCCCAGCCCCTGGTAACCCCTACTCTATTCTCTCCTTTTGTGACATCGTTTTTAGATTTTGCATATGAGTGAGGTCATGTGGTATTCATCATTCAGTGTCTGGTTATTTCACTTAACATGATTTCCTCCAGATTCCATGATGTCACAAATGACAGAATTTCATTCTTTTTTATGGCTAAATGGTATTCCATTGTGTATTCCACAATGTGTATACACTTCAGAACATAATGTGGTACATAGTAAGTACTTACAATTTTATTTCCCAATGTAAACAAGAAAAGAAAGAAAGTAGATGAGTGCACTAAGGGAGAAGATAATGAAGAAAGTTAAAAGGGTTGGCACAGATTCTTGGGGAGATGCACATTTGGCAGATAAAGGGAGATGGAGGACTCTGAGAAGGGGCAGTTCGATGTAAGGGAAGGAAAAACCAAGAGAGTGGATCATGAGGTCAGGAGTTTGAGACCAGTCTGTCCAACATGGTGAAACCCCATCTCTACTAAAAATACAAAAATTAGCTGGGCACGGTAGTGGGCGCTTGTAGTCCCAGCTACTAGGGAGACTGAGGCGGGAGAATTGCTTGAACCTGGGAGGTGGAGGTTGCAGTGAGCTGAGATCGCGCCACTGCACTCCAGCCTGGGTGAAAGAGCAAGACTCTACCTCGAAACAAAACAAAACAAAAAACAAAAACAAGAAAGCGTCTCAAGGATCACTTGGTCAGTACTTTCATGAGTTATAAACAAAGTAAGGATAACGAAGACAGAGCAAAACAATAAAAATCTGTGTTCCCTGGTCACTGGAAAGTTTTATAGCAAGTGTTGGCAAATTGTAGTCAACAGGTCAAATTTGGCCTGCTGCCTGCTTTTGTACATGAGCTAAGAATGGGCTTTACATTTTTAAGTGGTTGAAAAAATTCGGAATAGATGTAATCAGATATGATCAGAATAATATTTGTGGCATGTGAAAATTATGTAAAATTCAAATTTCAATGTCTATACTAAGGTGTTATTGGAACAGGGCCACACTGATTTGTTTACATAATATTCATGACTGCTCTTGCAATATAACAGAGTAACAACTCTGCCAGTTGAGTAACAGAGTGATATGGTGTGAGTTGCAAAGCATATATCACTATCTTGTCCTTTACAGAAAAATTCTGCTGACGTCTCTTTTAGAATTAAAATAGTAAATGAAATCTATGCTTAAAAATGCCTAATAGTCTATTGGGATAACACAGCTTTTCCTTGAAAAATATTGGATAATATTATAAATAGAGTCCTGAGATTCACTGCAGATAGTAAAAAACTGAATCTATTTGTGTATGTAGTGGTTGACAGTTAACATCACTTTACTTTAAAAGTGTATTCTTACATATCACTTGATGTCCAAAACAGCCTGTCAGGTAAAGATCATGGTATAGAGTTTAAAGATTTTGAAACTTAGGTTCTAATATGACTATTCTTTGGAGAACAATTGCATTCAAAGGTAGAAAGTGATAGAGAAATATCATCATGGAGAATGTGTGTATATTGGCATATTGTGGGCAATATTATTCATGGTTGTTGGCTTAGTGATAGAACAAAAACTCAAGAGCTATTATTTTCTGATCTACATCCTGATTCTACCATTGACTGACATTATAATCTTGATCAATCACTTAATGTTTCAGAGAGACCCAATTTCCTCACTTACAATATTGGGATAATAATAATTCCTCATAGGGCTGCTCTGAAGATTGAAGTTTAAATGTGTTCATGGTTTCTAGAAGAGTGTCTGTCATATATGTGTTAGCTGTTTTTCTTGTGATTGGTAACACATTCCAAGATCAGCAGATACACAATATAATCTTATTCAGATGGCAGTGAATCAAAAAGCCTTTGACAGTTATTTGCATCAGAGTTCTGCTCTATAGATCTAAGCAGAAGCCTAAACATATAGCCACCAGACAATATACATCAGAGATATTCTACTTACCTAATTTTTCTTAAGCTTTGTACCTCAGTTTCTTTGTGTAATCTGCACAAAATAATTCAGTAAAGAATTTTTTACCTAGACTTTCTAAACATCAAGTATTCTCTTAAGTCTTCTTTTGGAATTTTCAGGGTGGTTGAAATCGATCTATGACACATAGTAAATCATAGAAGCACTTAAAACCTCTGCAAAGGTGTCAGTAACTTACTGTTTTGTTGCTGCTGTTGTTCCCCCTGAGAAAAAGGATCAGAGTTCTCTAAAACTTTTAATTTTGCAAACTATTGCCCGACTTTTGGACCTTATCTTGTCAGAGGTAAATGTCTGTTGTTGTAATTCACCATTCGAGTTGAGATGTTATTAAGGAGATGAACTGCAACCAATGAGCTCCCTGTCCACAACAGGGTCATTCTCAATCTCATCCAATAATTGACTCTGTTCCCTGCATGGCAGGTGGATAACAGTTGCAATTACTATCATTTTGTGGCTAGGGAAACTTAGACAGGAGGGTTAAGTAACTTCTTCAAGGTCATATTGGAAATCAGTGTCATTCCAAGAAACAGAACTTGGAGTACACTTAACCAGTTCAGCTCTTGAATAGGTTTAACTTTATTATGAGAACAGTAAATAATTTTCCATAATATACCAGTGTATATTCAGCACTGTTTGTTAGATCTAGCATCACAGATTTATGACCTCTGAGATACAGCATGTAAAGAGAAGCCCCAGTTGAACCTATCTGGAGCTATTGTAATTTGAACATTTAAACACTTTTTATAAGAATGGAGAGAATGATAATGACCGGTAGTCAAGATGGAGAAAACCCATTTCTGTTTTTGAACTAGTTTAATGGGTTGGTGGCTTATAATTTACTTAACGTGCTTGCATATTACTTTTCATTTCAGAAGTAGTGAGCTGTGTCTTCATTTACGTGCTTTGCCATATGCCAGCAGTAGTAAAAGTTGCTCCTCTCTTACAACCTCACATAGGACACATTTCCTGAGAAAAGAAACTACAAACTACTTTCAGAGGCTAAGAAATAGCACTGTGTCAGTTAAAAACTTTGTCTTGTATAGCTTAATTTGATTCTTCATAGAAAAAATACAAACAAAATAAAAAAAATGTATTGGACATATGAAAATATTTTGATAATTTTATTGAATAAGAAATAGCTACCATTTATGGAACATTCAATATGTATCAAGCATTATGCTAAGGTATTTATAGAAAATTCAAATCAAAAGTATCATTTGTTTCTTTATTATGTTAAAATTGAGGCATGACTAATTCATCCTGTAATTATACATATACACGTAGGTAGACATAGTCTCATTTCAAGTTAAATTATGTTATACATCCACCTTTTTATATGCACTTCTCTAGCAAAGGTGGTATATTACACTAAGTTGGTGTTAATTTAAAATTTGAAATGTATTGGAAATTTGCAAAGTCCCACATTTATTTTATACAATGGATTTAAGTATGTTGGACACTAAGTTCTACAGTGTTATTCTAAATGTAACATTATAATTCTAGAGCAAATTATTATAATTTAATAGATTTTTATATGAAATATTAAGCCTGGAAAGTTTTAATTGAATAACTTTAATTATATTGTGCGTCTGATTTTAAATGAACAAGTTTTATGAATATCCTATAATATCTACTTATTCCTAAAATGCTTTTGACATAGTGGAATGATTTTAATTCTAATTATCACATGTTTTAGGCTAAGATGACTCAACTGCCTGAGGCAGAAAAAGAAAAGATTGCTGAGCAAGTTGCTGATTTCAAGAAAGTAAAGAGTAAGCTGGATGCTGAGATTGAGATATGGGATGATACAAGCAACGACATCATTGTTCTGGCCAAGAACATGTGTATGATCATGATGGAAATGACAGACTTCACCAGGTAATTATGTGGAAAACATTGTGTCATACTCAATGGATAAAAATATTAGTCATATTAGTGAAATCTCAAGGTTCTCTGAGTGTCAAGTGCCAAAAATCAAGTGGTAGAGGAAAAGCAAATATAGTATTAGAAAGTTGTAGGTGTACAATTCTAGAGGTTTGGATCAATAAATAAATATGGCAAAGTTCCTCATAAACTTCTGTGGAATTGGTTTAAGCACCACTTATACTCCCTCACCTTCCGCTTCCCCAGGCATTTGCTCTGTGTATCATATTAGCATTGACTTCGACAAAGAATTTGGTAAACCAAGTGATTAGCTGGTATTGGAGCTATCTGAATGGTTGAGTTTCATAACCATATAATTTTAGTTACAGTGATTTATAGCATAATCAGGATAGTGGTATGTTTTGCTTCTGAGATCAGAACTAGATATATTTGAAATTACAATCACTTAATGATAGCCATGAAAAAATGTGCATTGTGGGCACATTCCAGAAGTAATAAAAATGTTTGTTATTGTTTTAAAATGTCATTTTATAGAGCTAGTCAAAAAGCAATAAAATATGTAGTGGCTGCCCTACTAGTTACTAATGTACACAAACTATAACAACTAAAATAATTCAATCATGGTGTAGTTATACAAGCCACAGAATAGAAGGATACACTGAAACAGACCTAGTACACTTGGAAAATTTTTCATTTGTATTACCATGTAGTATTCATTTATATGGTACCATGTACCATTGGTACATTCATTTATACCCCAAAACAACTTTCAGGGGGAGCAATAGAATAACTGTTAATTTTAAAATCATAATTAATGGAGAAAATGTACATAAATCTCTCAGTGATATTAAAATTGAGAAAGAGTTTATGAAAATTACATACAAAATAATTTATAAAGAAAGGATTGTTAAATTGAGCTTCAAAAAATGTGCATCGATAGAATGTCCTAAGCAGTATTGAAATGTAAATGGATAACTAGATAAACAAAAATGTGATTCCATTTATATATAAAGAATACTTGCAGACATAAAAAAATTAATATTGTAGTGGAAGAATGGACAAAGAATATGATTATATTATTAACCAGTTTCTCCTCATAAAAGTTATGGCAGATAAATATTTCAAAAATATTTAAAATAAAATAGTTAAATTAAGACATATTTTAAATCTATCAAATTTGCCAAAACATTTAAAATAGGCTTGGTACAGAGTATGGTGGTGAAAATCTAAATGGCATAAGACTTACAGTAATTTGGGAATATGCATAAACTAAAAATCCTTATAAATTTTTCATATTTGCATCATCTGTATCCATACCTGTACTATACTTCGGGGAACCTATCCAAAGGAAATAATATAAAGTGATAAACTTTTTATTTTAATCTGTGATGGAGTCTTGCTATGTCGCCCAGACCGGAGTGTAGTGGCGTGATCTCGGCTCACCTCAACCTCTGCCTTTCGGGTTCAAGTGAGTCTTCTGCCTCAGCCTCCCGAGTAGCAGGGACTACAGGCGCACACCACCACACCTAGCTAATTTTTGTATTTTTAGTAGAGACAGTTTCACCATATTGGCCTGGCTGGTCTTGAACTCCTGACCTCATGGTCCGCCCACCTCGGCCTCCCAAAGTGCTGGGATTTCAGGCGTGAGCCACCGCACCTGGCCAAACTTTTCTGAATAAAGGAAACCATTGGCCTCTGAAAGTCTGCTGAGAAATCAACTCACAAAAGGCAGATTAATAGGTGAAAAAACATAAATTTATTTATCATGTATACAAGGTAGCCTTCAGAATGAAGACCCAAAGACACAGGATAAATTGTTTATTTTTATGCTTAAGTTCAACAAAGTATGGTCAGTCATGTAGAAATATAATGGGACAAATAAGGTGTGATGTGATGTTAATAGACTGAGTGGGGTACCCAGCAAGTCCTGTCAGTCTAGATTTTTCTTGGCTTCTCTGAACATGTATTTTTACCTTGTGGATATGGGGCAAGACCCTCGCTGGAATAGAGGTCTTATGACCTACAGTCAAACAAGGTAGGTAGGAAAATTATTTTATGACTGGTGTTATAGAGAGAGATGGAGATCGTTTTAGAATAACATTTTTATGTGTTATCAGTAGTTTTGGGGAGAAGGGGTTCTGGCTTCTGTGACCTGCCTTGGAGAAGAAAGAGTCTAGTATTTATGACTAGCCTCAGGGGAAAATGGAACTGAGCAACAGGAGAACAGAAAAAATCAGAGAAAAACTTTTGCTTCTGAAGCTGCTACTAAGTCCTTCATTTGGGGGTGTATTTTTTTCTGAGCCCCAACAGTTTAACTATAGAATTATTTAAAATAATAGAAAAATTGGGATGTTTAAAAAAATGGTTGCCTGCCATATGAAAAAAGAGTCTATAGAAAATAAAGTCAAGTTTTTTAAAGAGTATAAAAATAGTCTAAATTTTAGAATCTATTATGTATATGGATGTATGGATATTCTCCTATGCATATTTTTTCTTTGTTTTGTTTTATACCAAACTTACTCTTTACAATAGAATTCAATTCTACTTTGTATTCTTTTGAAAGAAATCCACTTTCGAAAGATTATGTGCAGTGAAGATTTCATTGGAAAGTGAGAAAATTAAATTTATTGTGTATTATACATGGAATTTCATAAAAATACCTCTTAAAATGTCTATTTCTATTTTTCCCAATTAACTGTTGACATTTTTCCAACTCTAGCCCATAGCTTCTAAATGTTTTCTTATTCCTCTTCATATAGAGAATAATTCAGTTTTGGCCCATGATTCAATTTCTGCAGGCAAAAATTCTGAGAAATCTGTTTGTATTTGTCTCTGCCTCTCTCTTTCTCTCTGTCTCTGTTTCTCTCTCTTTCTCCACACATATAATCACATGCATATATAATACAAACATATATAACATAGACATGTATACACCTGTATACAGGAGACAAAACTATACCTTCATGGTTTTAAATAATGATTATGTTTTAGTAGTTGGATTGTGAATAATTTAGTTACTATTTTTATTCTTCTATAATTTGTTGCTGATTTAAGGTATCAATACATTTATATGAAAAACAACATACGGCATGAAACCCGAACTATAATAGCTATATTATAATATCAACTTGGTGACCAGGTGTGGTGGCTTACACCTGTAATCCCAGCACTTTGGGAGACCAAGGTGGGCAGGTCACCTGAAGTCAGGAGTTCAAGACCAGCCTGACCAACATGGAGAAACCCCATCTCTACTAAAAATATAAAATTAGCCATGTGTGGTGGTGTTTGCCTGTAATCCCAGCAACTCGGGAGGCTGAGGCAGGAGAATCACTTGAACCCAGGAGGCAGAGGTTACGGTGAGCTGAGATTGTGCCATTGCACTCCAACCTGGACAATAAGAGTGAAACTCTTGTCTCAAAAATAATAATAATAATAATAATATCAACTTGGTAGGTGGCAATGAGAAGACTCTTAACCTTTCTCACCATAAAGTAGTATAAATAATTCATGGGGATGTATTTATAGACAGAATTTAGAACTAGAAGGGAAAACAATGAAGGGCAAAGCCATGAGGAACAGAAGCTTTGAAGAAGTGGGCAGAGAAAATAGAATCTGATAAAGAAAGAGCATTCAAGTGTTAATAAGAAAAGTAACATACAAAGGAGGATGCTGGACAGAGAATTTCAGTGAGTAATCAATGGTCTTACCTGAAGATAATGATTAAAAAGACACTAGTTTGGCAATTAGTAGATTTAGTCAATTTGTTGTTGACTTTTGCTTTATGAAATGGTGAATGGAAAAAAAAACCTTCTTTAAAAAGATAGACTAGAGAATAGCAGATCAAAAAACAGACTGAAGGTAGTAACTTAAAAGGGACAAATGATCATGACAAGATTTTTGAGATTTCTGGATGTTTGAATATATTTTAGGCTGAAGAGAAAGAGGAAATGGGGAGGGACAGAATGAAATTGTAAAAGGGGAATAAAAAGCTATAGCCAAAAATGAGATAAAGAAAAAAACAACAAAAAAAAGAAAAAAACATTTAAACCAATATAAGTTTACATGGCTCGTCCTTCTGGTCACAGTTTGAATGAATGAGCTGAGAATCAGATTAGCCTTTTTGGCCACCCAGGGTAAAGACTTCCTCCAACTAGTCTGTATATCAGTTTCATTATCACTCTATATTACTTTCCTTTTAGCAGTTATCACTTCTTGGTTTAAAGAATTCATTTGTTCACATATTTCCTGCCTCTGTATCCATAACAGAGTATTAAGTTGTATGAAACTATGAAATTTGTCTTTTTTTATACCCAGAATTTATAACAGCATGTGTATATTTGCTTAGTATATATTTAATATGTAGTAGCTAAGTTAGATTTTTTAAGTACTACTTTAATTCAGAAAGAACCAGGAATAAACAAACCAACGAAAAATTTCAACAAAAAACAGGAAAGTAAGCATAAGCTTACTTTGTGAAAGTCTTGAAAGTCACTCTTTTTGCTTGTTTATTAGCTCATATATAGATCATAAATGTTGAGACTAAGATTTTAATTTTAATGCCCTTATAGTATTTAGAAGAGACACATAGTCAGGAGAGCTGGGACTTAAGACTCTTGGAAAAGCTTATAACCATGCCTTTAAAAGGGCAACCAGAAATATTTTCATGGACCAGCTTGATGGAGCATCAAGGGTGAATGTTTTTCCCTGAGAGGTCTTGTTTAAATAAAGGCCATCTTTAAGAAATAGAGATCCCAAGTGTGTGACCTATTAAACTGATGAATTTCAAATTGCATGATCAGAAATGCCACCATGAAAGAAAAATTAAGATGCAAAAAAGAATGGTCACCAACGAAATTAGAAAACATGTTGATACATTCAAATAAGCCTTGGTAAAACAACATCAATGATATGGTTAGGCTTAGTGTCCCCACCCAGATCTCATCTTGAATTATCATCCTCATAATTCCCACATGTCAAGGGAGATACCAGGTGGAGGTAATTGAATCATGGGGTCAGTTTCCCCCATGCTGTTTGCATGATAATGAGTGAGTTATCAGGAGATCTGATGGTTTCATAAGGGGCTCTTCCCCCTTCAGTTGACACTTTACTTTCCTGCACCTTGTAAAGAAGGTGCCTTGCTTCTCCTTTGCCTACCCACATGATTGTAAGTTTCCTGAGGCCTCCCCAGCCATGCAGAACTGTGAGTCAATTAAACCTCTTCCCTTTTTAAATTACCCAGCCTCGGGCAATTCTTTATAGCAGTGTGAAAATAGACTAATATAATCAATGACAACAAAAAAAGACTATTTGAAGTGACCACACTACATAGGAAAAGTGTAAGGGTTGAAGATCAGAGTTAAATGGCCTATTATTCTTACATACAGGAAGAAGTTTAAAGTATTAACATACTTTACTACATAGAAAATTATATGCATTATATGTATTTTAAATTTCCAAGAGATCTTTACAATAACGAAAATAGAATTAAATAGAAGAAACGTTCCATATCAGTAGACAAAATTAATATAGAGAAGATAAATTAAGTTAGAAAATGAGAATAAAATGAAAGTGAAAATTTACGGTAAATATAAAAAAGCGGTAATGTTATAAATCATACCAATAATATCAGCATTTCTAATATTTAGATTTAGTAAGCTTACTAGATTTTTTAAAATAAAATTATTTAAAAATCTGTCATTTAACATAGTGGCGTATAGGAATCTGGGAACCATGGGAAAGAGGAAGAAATCTCTCTAAAAGAGTAAAGGAATGTGTAAACAAAATGAAAGAAATTTCAGAAGCAAATACTTAAAGGCTTCTATTTGTGGGGTGATGCCATCTGTGGAATATGAGAAGCCTTCAGAAGACAAATGTGGAGTGACAGCTTTGATAGAGAAGCAGATCTTGATATATAAAAGGTAATCGACTAGAAATATATATATATATAGAGAGAGATTTATACATATATCTATATATCCAACTGGATATATAAATCTGTATATAGATCTATCTATCTATATATATATACATGTATCCAGTCATTGGCTGGAAAGGAGCAGAATTGAAACTACTAGGAAGGATATATTGAAATGACTGGGTCCACACTAGGAAAGAAAGGAACTGATACTGGGAAGAAGAGCCAAAGTGGAAAAATAAGAGCATGTCACCTGACAGACGGTGAGGTTACAGACCTCCTTGTAGTATTTTTTCCAGCTCTGTACATGTCTTCCTCTTAAAGGAATTAATATCTTACTGTTGGCATACTCTGAATCAAGTTGTAAAAGGTGTCTGATAAATCAGTGGCTTTGAGGGTATCCTAATCTGTAGCTGGGGTGTTAGAAGAGGATTTATAACTCCATAGAGTGACAAATCATTTGAAAATAGACACATTTCATGTTTTACAAAAGCTAAACAGCCCAACATTCTCTCAGTCTATAGGCATCACTGGCAAAGGCATCCACAGAACAGGAATATTGTGTGTTCGAACTGCAATAAAGGAAGGGTAGTAAAATTGAATTTTAGACTCTGATAATCTCTTGTGCTTGAACTGAATCCAGAGTCAGCTAAATTTCAGTTCATATAAACTGTGATAAATCTCCAGTTGTTTTAAAATGAATAAAATCTGTTCTTTACTTCTTTTTTATTCCCAATTCTGTTTCAGGAGTTTCTTCTCAGACACTAATGTTTTTCTGAGGGTTAAACTTTGCAGTTTTATATATAGGCTATTCCTTGTTTCCACCTTTGTCACATTTCTTTCATTGCAGGTATTTTCACTTGTTTGTGGTGGGACCTGTGAGAATGAGGGTCACAGCTGGCAGTGCAGTATTTATCGGCTAGTAGTCCCTATTTGGTAGTAGTAGCAGTACACTTGAAGTCCTCCATATAGATTTTAAATAGCTGTATAGTTTAAAAACAATAGAAGAAAAAATAGTGCATTCTTTATATCTTCTGAAGTGCCACAAAATGCTGTTTTCTCATTTTATTTAAATATTATTTTATTAATAAAAGAAATAATAGCTAAACTTTGATGAGTGCTTACTGCGTGCTATATCTTGAGAAAAACATGTTTTCTTGTTTATCCTCTGGAAAGTTTGATTATTATACTCTCCATTTTATTAATAAAGAAATAGAGGTCAGAAAAATTGCTCAAGGACACACAAGTGAAGTTGATTCTGAATGGAGGTTGGTCCAACTTCAGAATTTGGGCACCTACCCATTGTACAACAAGTCTTTACCCTGTGCTAAACATAGGATAAGACCCAGTCAGTTCTTTCCTCAAGGAAGAAACAAATTGACACATCAGAGATAACACTAATTGTGTTATGTGTTACTGAACTGTTAAATGTTCAAACTGTTAGGATTTTGGAAGATGAGATTTCATGGAGAATAAGCACAGAAGAAAAAGTATAAACAAGTGAAATTTGTATTCGATTTTGAATGAGGTATGGGGTTGACTCATGGAAGGTGATGATGTATGTGAGAAAGTTCATGAGAATGAAGGCCAGCAGGTAGGAATGAGTCATGTCCGTTTATGGGCTCTAAGAAAAATATGAAAAAGGAAGAAATTAAGATGGTCATGAAGAAAGTGATAGGCCATAAAAGGCCTTAGAAAATTGACAGTTTTTCTTTCTATGAAGTAGGAGATAGGTAGCAACTGAAGGATTATGATCATGGTAGGGGCATAATGGAAATGATAAATGAGAAGGGAGACAGGCATTTATGGGTGGCACTGCAGCAGAGACCACTCATTCAGGTCAGACCACAGTTGGAGACTCATAATTAGATAGACTTTGGAGAAAGTCTGGTATAGACTAATTCAAACATAATAAACTCATAGAAAGTACTATATCAGCAGTGTAAAAAAATCACTTACATAAAACTTACTGTAGCCATTTCTGAGCATTGGCACATGCACCTTGACATATAAACCACTTGGCACTTCTTCCAGCCTAAACTGAAGACATGGAGCAAGTTCTACTCTAGTCAGTTGTGCATAGTTACAAATACAGCAAGGCATCTATGTGCCCCTTGTGATAGCCTTGTTCAAGTGCAGAGAAGTCAGGCTTTATGATTTGAAAACATGATTTCTCCTTGGTGAAGGGACATTCATATAGTCATATAAACTGTGTTACATTGTTAACATTGAGACAGTGGCATCTTCTAACAACCCAGCATTCCTTTTGTGCATCTTCTGGTGTTTTCTAGAATCAGAGTAAAGGACTTAAAACTTTTCTAGAGGAAAGCAAGTATTTCTTGTTGCACTAATCACTTTCCCAGAAAAACATCTTTCAAATTTCTTCCTAGCAGGTAAGCATCTAGGAACAGAATGATAGAGGATGAGGTGACTGGGACTCTTGACATTTAGTTTTGAGCATTCACACATTCATTTAATTACCCTGTTGTCAGTAAAATGTACCCCACCCCTAAAATAAGTCTAAAGACCCACAATGCAAAGACTATTTTATCCTCTTCAGAGAATCATCTCTGGAATTTTGCTGGGTTGAGATGGGGGTAGATATTCAGTGGTGTGAAATAGGAGATGGGATCAAAGTGCCTTTTTCAGTCTCTCCCTTCATCCCCAAGTCTAATCATAAATAAGTCTTTCTGCATAAAATCAGCTTGATTCTTAATTTTCCCTGTTGCTGGTTTGAATTCTGACTTTCTCCGTTTGGCTATGTCATTTACTACTTGTCATCTGCTTTTGAGTTTGTTAATATTTCTTGCTGTTATTTTATCTTCCAATCCATTCTCTCCATGCTAGTGTGTTTAAATCTTTAGAAACAAACAAAAATAACTCATATATAGTTTTAGTAAGACTTGGAAAAGGAGCAAAATTAGATACATGTGTCAATTTGCCATCTTAACCTGGAAACCCATTAGTTTTTACTAGGGTTTTGAAAGTTTTCTTTTTATGATAGTTAGATATTAGATTATATATTATTCTTTTTCATAAATTATGGCCTCCTTTTTTGCTCTTCCTCTTAGACAAGTTCTGTCCAAGCGGTATCCTGACTGTGAACTTAAACAGTTCCTACATTTTGTGACTTTTGTAACGCTTGAGACTATTTCATTCCTTCCCTGATATGAGCAGAAGACAGGCTCTAGGTATAACTTCCAGATATTTAATTATATCTTTTATGATCACCAAGGATGCATTTTCTTAAAAGTTGCAGAAAAATTATGGGGTAAAAGGCAAAACATAACTCTTCTTTAAATAAATAATATAAACCAGTATATTATCTTTGCAAAAATAATGACTGCTAAGAGTGTATCACTTTTAGTGTGAATATTATTAAAGTTATAAAATTGAAAATACCTGAAAGAAAGTAATGCTGCCCTAAGCACTAACATGCTTAAAACCATTTATTCAAAGATATGCCAAGGTGACATCACTATCCTCATGAAATTATATATTTCAAGATACAATATGATGTGTTTTTACTTTAAAAATATATATATTAATTTTACTAAATTTATACAGCTTTTTCTAGAATTTCCATTGGCTCATTTACTGAGAATCTACTGAAGATTAGGCACTGTCCTTGTCCTTGATATTAAGGACATACAATGAACACAATGGAGAATTTAGAGCCAGAGCTACATGAGATAGCATAGAGGGAGAATTGAGGAGAACAAGGAGGTGGGCAGCAAAGCAGATAGGGAAAAAAAAAAAAGATCTAAAGTAAAGAAAACAGGTAGGAGCAGATGAGCTGGTACAGAAATTCGTCTCTGAAAGGAATGCAGAATGTTGCTAGGAGCTGAGATATAAATAGGGAATGTAAAGATTTTCAAGGTTTTCATACCTAAATCTACTTATACTCAGGCATCTGAGACTCTGGCAGATGTTGTATGAAGTCTATTAGTTTGTTGAACAGACAATATAAGAATGGAAAGGACCTTCATTATCCAGCTGTCTTCATTTTAATTGTATAAAATGAAACAATTCTGTATTTATGAAAATGATGTTCTGAAGAGAACTTTGGAGAGAAATGACTACAGAAAATGGGTTGATTTGTCTGCCAAATGAGATGCCAATTTTCCTTACCAAAATGGGGCTAATTCCTTCCGGATACTCCCCCCTGAAATTCTGAAGATCAATATTAACCAGTAAGAAAAAATAAATTATGTTATGATAATTTATACAGCTGAATAACCTCTCTGTTAATAGACATCATTTGCCTGGTAATGGGCCAACTTTCTTGGGACAAATGTAGTCAATCACAAGTTATTCAAGTGCCCCTGAAATACCACATTGAAAAATGTCAATTATAATGCAAGTCTTACCATATTTATAATAAACATGGGAAGAAGACAACTTTCTAAAAAGTTTTGATTAGTTACCCAAGAGAAAGCATATATGCTGCATTTTCTAAAAACTCTGGCCTGACCTCATCCTGTTACTTAATATCACAGCCGGTCATCCTTCTGGTGTTATGTTTCTATAATATCCCTGAACATGGTCTTAGAATTTTGATGAGCCAGCTAACTAAGCCAACCTGTCTGCAAGTGAGCCAGGTGTTTTATTTCTCTGTTCATTTTAAGCATGGCCTGTTGCACTCAAGAATTAACCCAAAACATGGAGGAATATGTGGATCAAACGGGGTTTGTTTGAAGCACTGAGCTCTCAGCTTTCCTCATGTCCAGGAGAGCCTAAGATTTGACTGGACAATGGAGGAGATGCTTTAAAATCTGTCAAACTGAAGGGAAACCGAAACAACACTCATAAATAGCCATGTAGAAGTAATGTTGCATTCGTGATCAAAAAGAATCCTTGGGATGCACAGCTGCAGAGGGATGGTGGATGAAGAACTAGGTTGGGAAGTAGGATTGAACTTATTTTATACCCTGTACATACTTACCACTGTAAACAAGCTTGCATTTACAAAGCATTTCTGTCCCCACTGTCTTTTGTAAGATACAACCCTGAGAGATGGAATAGAAAATGAACCGAGGGAGGGAGGGAAACTCACCTGGCCTCTCTTCTGCTAGGGTTTCAGAATTAAATCTTTCTGAAAGCATAGTTGGAGTCTGTAAAATCTATGTGTTCTATGCCTCATATCTTTTTGTGTTTTAAATAAGAAATCTCTTTGCACATGACTCGTTCTGCTTTCTGAGGTGAAACATTTATATTCTAATATAATGTGTTAATGACAATAGCAACTTAAATGTTGTAGTCCACACAGCAAAGGGAATTAGAAATATTGGTAAGTTTTATGTTTTCCCCATTTAGAAACAGTCCGTGTCTTATGATTTAAACTGTAAAGGCAGAGAAGTCCAATTTTTACATTACTTGGTAAGACTACTGAATTCTCTTTCTCATATGTATGGTAAATATACACAAATATCTAGTAAATAATTGAAATATAAAACATGGGATAAGAGGATTATTTACAATTTTGAAAAACATGCCTGGCTTGTCAACTTATACTTTTAAGAAAACATTCATTATATGTTTGAAATAATTATATCTGGAAGGAAGAATTATTTTGCTGTGCTCCAGAATGATAGTTCAGTTTTTCTCCTATTGGATAGTGTGTTAGAGTAATTATAAGCAATAATCATTGCCTTTACCATAAATATTCTCCCTGAAAAGAATCAGTTTATTTTACTTTATGTAGTCTTGAATCACTAGAAAGTATTTAGGATTGCCGATAAGAAATGCTTTAATAAAAAGGAGAATGATTTTATCTGTCAGTTACTTTTACATGATAAAAACGTACAGGTTGATTATTAGTCATGGTAAGTAATGAGCAAAAATTCAACTTAAATAACATCTTAGTAATTGCTTATTAAAATTAACTGGGAAGGCATAAATACATTTACCTGAAATCTCAATTTCAATTTCTAAACTCTGTAGTAAATATGTCAGATCATTTGATGAAATGGCTATTTTAGTTCCTAAGTGGCAGACCAGTTCTGTATTGTGTGAATCTTCAGAGATTTCAAGTGTTAGAGTTAAATTATATTAATACATTGTCTTAGAGCATTGGAGACTAAATTAGAAATATGGGAATAAACCGAATGAAAACATAGAGGGCTGCTCATCTAGACCTTGCTATTCAGACCTTACAAAGGAGTCAGCTACCATCACTTGTTTTGGGCAGAGTCTCAAAAACAGGCAGGGAAAAGAAAAGCTTTAAAAAGGAGATTTCCAGTATTTTCTGATGGGATATTGTTGAGGTAGAGAAGTTTCAGGCAGACTAAATAGAAGCAGGACATTTTATGAGATGGGTTCGAGGAGTATATTTGGCTTTCTCTGATTCTTACTGAATTGGAAGCTGTGGCAAATATAGGTAAGTTGGCTGTCATTGACCAAGTCATGTCCATTCTGGGTCAATTGCTATGTAGGCTGTGGCTGAATTTCCGGCACTGGTTGCTGCACAGGTTATGGTCAAAGCTCTCTTGTCATATACATTCTGGCCATTGTTCATTTATATATTTAATCTCTCTGCCAACAAAGTGGAAAATGGAGAAATTTCTAGCCATGTACATGTACCAAGACTGAACCTTGAAGAAATCCAAAACCTGAATAGACTAATAACAAAGTATTGAGATATTAACAGAAGTCGCCCATAAAAGAAATGGCTAAAAGTGAATGGCTTCACTTTTGGGTTCTACCAAACAATTTAAAAAGAAATAATATCAATCCTCCTGAAATTAATTTGTGGAGGAGGGAATACTTCCTAACTCATTCTATGAGGCTAGTATTATCCTAATACCAAAACCAGATGAAGAGGCAGCAAAAGAGGAAAATGACAGGCCAACACCTCTGATGAACATAGGTTAAAAAAAAAAAAAAAAAAAAACTCAACAAAATACTAGCAAACAAAATTCAACAACACATTAAAAAGTACATTCATCATGATTAAGAGGGATTCATTCCAGAAATGCAACAATGCTTCAACATATACAAATCAATAAGTGTGATGCATCACACTAACAGAATGAAGGACACAAACCATACAATTATTTCAAAAGATTCTAAAAAGAGCATCTGACAGAATTCAACATCTCTTCTTGCTAAAAGCTCTCAACAAGTAGGTATTTGTCCTCAAAAAGAAAGATACCTCAAAAAGATAAATGCTATATATAACAAACCCACAGCTAGCATCACACTGAATGGGGAAAACCTGAAAACCTCTCCTTTAACATCTGAAATAAGACAAGGATTCCCACTTTCACCACTTTTATTGAACATAATACTAGAAGTCCTAGCCAGAGCAATTAGACAAGAGAAAGAAATAAAAGTCATCCAAATTGAAAAGAAATAAGTCAAATTATCCTTGCTTACAGATGATATGATTTAATTCTTTTTTTTTTTTTTTTTGAGCTGTAGTGTTGCTCTGTCACCCAGGCTGGGGTGCAGTGGCATGACCTTGGCTCACTATAACCTCTGACTCTCAGGTTCAAGAGATTCTCCTGCCTCAGCCTCCTCAGGAGCTGGGATTACAGGCATGCGCCACCACACCCAGCTAATTTTTATATTTTTAGAAGGGACGGGGTTTCACCATGTTAGTCAGGCTGGTTTCAAACTCCTGACCTCTTAATCTGCCTGCCTCGGCTTCTCAAAGTGCTGGGATTATAGGTGTGAGCCACCGCGCCTGGCCGATTTTATATCTTAAAAAAACCTAAAGACTATCCCAAAACTTACCAGATCTGATAAATTCAGTAAAGTTGCAGGATACAAAATCAATGTATAAAAACCAGTAGCATTTCTATATACCAACAGCAGGCAGTCTGAAAAAAAGAAACCAAGAAAGTAATCCTGTTACAATAGCTACAAATAAAATAAAATATCCAGGAATTAACCTAACCAAAGAAATGAAATATCTCTACAATAAAACTATAAAACATTGATGAAAGAAATTGAAGAGGGACACAAAAATGGACATGTATTTTATGTTCGTGGATGAGAAGAATCAATATTGTTAAAATGTTCATACTACCAAAGCAGTCTACAAATTCCATACAATTTGTGTCAAAATACCAATGACATTCTTCACAGAAACAGAAAAAGTAATCCTAAAATTTATATGAAACCACAAAAGACCCATAATAGCCAAAACAATCCTGAGAAAAAGACTGAAGCTGGAGACATCACATTACCTGACTTAAATTTATACTACAAAGCTATAGTACCCCAAACAGCATGATACTGGCATAAAAACAGACACATAGACCAATGGAAAAGAATAGAGAACCCAGAAACAAACCCACTCATTTATAGTAAACTCATTTTTGATCAAGTTGCCAAGAAAATACATTGGGAAAAGGAGAGTATCTTCAATAAATGGTTCTGGGAAAGCTGGATATCCATTTGCAGAAGAATGAAACTAGACCTCTATTTCTCACTATATACAAAAACCTAAATGAATTAAAGACTTAAAGCTAAGAGTGCTAACTATGAAACTACTAGAAGAAAACATTGGGGAAACACTCCAGGACATTGGTCTGAGCAAAGATTTCTTGAATAAGACCTCAAAAACATAGGCAACCAAAGCAAAAACATGGACAAATGGAATCACATCAAACTAAAAAGCTTCTTCTGCACAGCAAAGGAAGCCATCAACAAAGTGAAGAGCCAACTCACAGGATGGAAAAAAATATTTGCCAATGACCCATCTGACAAGAGATTAATAGCCAGAATTTATAAGCAGCTTGAACAACTCAATAGTAAACAAAAAATCCAATCAAAAAATGTGCAAAAGAGCTACATAGACATTTCTCAAAAGGATACATACAAATGGAAAACTCATATATGAAAAAATGCTCCATATCAACAATCATCAGAGAAATGCAAATTGAAACTACCTTTGAGGTCACCTCACCCCAGTTCAAAAGGCTTTTATCGAAAATACAAGCAGTAACAAATGCTGATGAGGATATGGAAAAAGAGAGACTCTTGCACACTATTGGTGTGAATGCAAATTAGTGCAGCCACTGTGGAAAACAGTATAGAGGTTACTCAAAATCTAAAATTAGAACTTCCATGTGATGCAGCAACCCCACTGCTGGATATACATCCAAAAGGAAGGAAACCAGCATATCAAGGAGATATCTGCACTCCCACTTTTATTGCAGCATTATTCACAATAGCCAAGATATGGAATCAAATTATGTATCATTTAAGAAATTGTGGTACATATACACAAATAGAATATTATTCAACAATAAAAAGAAAGAAATCTTGACATTTGCAACATGGATAGAATTGTAGGACATTATGTTAAGAGAAATAAGACACAGAAAGACAAGTATCACATGTTCTCACTAATATATGGCAGCAATAATAACAATAATAAACTATGAAAATTAAGATAAAAATGATGGTTGGGAATGGTAGTTGGGAGAAGGAGATAAAGAGATATGGCTAATGGGTACAAACATACAGTTGGGTAAAAGGGATAAGATCTGGCATTTGGTTGTACAATAAGGAAACTATAGTTAACAATAATTTATTGTACATTTCAAAATAAACTAAAGGAGTAGAATTAATATATTCCTAACACAAAAAAAGATAAACATTAGATACCACAATTACCCTTATTTAATCATTATATGTTATATGCTTATATCAAAATATCACATGTACCCCATAATGTGTACAACTATTGTGTATTCATATTAATTAAAAATTAAGAGAGTTGGAGATGGTTAATGGGTAAAAAATAGAAAGAATGAATAAGAGCTACTATTTGATAGCAGAATAGGGTGACTTTAGCCAATAATAACTTAATTGTATATTTTAAAATACCTAAAGAGTATAATTGGATTGTTTATAACTCAAAGGATGGATACCCCATTCTCCATGATGTGTATATTTCACATCGCATGCCTATAACAAAACATCTCATGTATGTCATAAATATATACATCTACTATGTACCCACAAAATTTAATAATAAACAAGACAAAGTTTAAAAAATAAAATTAAAAATGTTAAAATGTGTGAAAAACTTCCTAAGAAAGGAAATTTAACTGATTATCATTTCTTTGAGATGGTGATTGGTAGGTAGCTATAAAAATAATATTGAATTAATCTGATATTTAAAAACAATTAAAAATAAAATAGTTATTTTTATAGGAAAAGGTGATCTCTGATAATGTGTATTCTAAACCAATAGTCCAATGAGTTTAAAAGTACATGGTTTAAAAAAACACAGTGAAATAGTTCAGTGGATGAACCTTTGTGAATATAATTATTTTTGTCAGCCTTATTATCACTGTCTGTTTCAAGAACTCTTAATTAGAGTAGTTTGGATTTATTTGGTCTTCTACAGCACTTTGATGAATATATTCTACACATATATTTTTTTTCATAAATGAAATTTTAAATTTCCACTTCTGTCTCTCTTCAAAAAATTTTAAGACCTTATCCTTAACCTCATCATGTCTCATTTTAGATATTGTCATTCTCTCCCAATTTATTTAGCTACTTAATTGTTTAGTTATTTTCTTACTCAGAAAGAATGCTTTGCCCATATTTTAACTACTCTGTTATGAAAATTTTGATCTCTCTGTCTCTCATGTCCATATGACACAAAATCTCAACCCTGCCTCAATCCTACCACTGACTTTTTCTGTCCTTTGTTTGGTCTTAGATTGTGGACCTCACCTATTTTCCACTAATGCTCAGATATTTGTACTTGGAAATGTTATAGAGGGAGGGATCCTCAGAGAGACAGAGACAGTAAATTTTTGCTACTCTGAAATGCAATTGCTTGAGACACTTTTAATTTAAATAACATATACATACAAACACCCATGCACACACTGAGAGAGAGCTTGATCCTCTCTAGTAAAGCTTTCTTTCACTTTCTCTAAGTCTTTGACCTCTCTGAATGCTCTACCTTGAGTACAGATATTTTCCTCTGCCTTCCCCATCCTTCATTTCAAGTAAGTACTCACCTCAAAGGCAATCTTTCATATTTATATTTTGTGACCATATTTCCTAATTATGGATAAGAATTTATCTCAGTGCCCATACCTTGGCTGTTACAGGCTCATTAGCCAGGTCCTTTCTGCATGATTTCACTGGTCAGTTGGGTGCAACTATCCAAATGTTAGTTATCATTCTCATTGTAATTACCATGGCACTTAAAATGTAAGAATGCCTTCTGTTTGTTCATATAATGGCAAAATGTCCCTTTAGTAATTTTGCTTTTCCATGGGAGCGTACTCTGTGCTTTCAAATCATTTTATTTACTTATCTAGACTTTCCCATCAATATAGCATTCATATCATGTGCCAATTTATGGAATTTTTACTGGCTTCAAAATTTTTTTCTATCTATAATAACAAAAAAAGAAAAAAAAAAGACTCACAATTGCATTATTGTGGAGGCCAAAATATTAAGAATTTTGAATTAGATATTTTGGGCTGTTAAGTGTTTTAGAAGGGATAACTTCTGAGTTTTCCTTAGGAAAACACTCTGAAACCTATCAATCTAATTATTATCTGCAGGAGAATATTTCTTATATCCCACAAAGGAGACCTAAGATGTTAGGAAAGGGTTCCATTATGTTTCTGAACTGATGGAATTGATAGTCTGCAAGAAAAATAGAAATAAAAATAGAAACAAGTGATCTGTAGGAATGAGAACACTAAATATAATATTTTGTTCTTTGAACATTAAAAGTATTTTTTGTTGTTTATTACAATTTATCTTCACATGTAGGGAATTAATTTAAAACCATCTTCAGATAGCTTAATGTAACTATTATGAAATTACTAAATGTTTTAAAAGTTTACTAACATATTGTGAACTTGAAAAATAAGCTGAATTATTTTATATAAGATATTTCATGAAAGCCTTGGCTTTTCAGTTTAAGCAGATACTAAAATTACCTGGAAAATTATTTTTGCAAGTACATAGGTTGAGGAGAAACAAAAGGCAGTGGAATGAAGTCCAGGAAAATGAATATAGAAGTCAAAGATTCATTCTCTTAGTTGTTCATTCATGTGCTCATTCATTCATGCAGGCATTTAAAAATATATAGTGATCGGCAGGGCACGGTGGCTCAAGCCTGTAATCCCAGCACTTTGGGAGGCTGAGACGGGCGGATCACGAGGTCAGAAGATCGAGACCATCCTGGCTAACACGGTGAAACCCCGCCTCTACTAAAAATACAAAAACTAGCTGGGCGAGGTGGCGGGCGCCTGTAGTCTCAGCTACTCGGGAGGCTGAGGCAGGAGAATGGCATAAACCCGGGAGGCGGAGCTTGCAGTGAGCTGAGATCCGGCCACTGCACTCCAGTCTGGGCGACAGAGCGAGACTACGCCTCAAAAAAAAAAAAAAAAAAAAAAAAAAAAAAAAAA
>NC_045442.1:62158401-62166551 GCF_002776525.5 Piliocolobus tephrosceles | reverse complement strand
ATATATATATATATATATATAGTGATCACCTATTATACACAGGATTCTGGTCTTCATGTAAAAAACAAGATTTGAATTTGGACCCAATTTCTGTCCTCGAGGACTTACAGAAATTAGAGGAATAATAAATGTAATAAGTAAGAATCAGATTGGGCCCAGTGGCTCAGGCCTCTATTCTCAGCACTTTGGGAGGCTAAGATGGGAGGATGCTTGAGGCCAAGGGTTCAAGACCAGTATGGGCAACAAAGAGAGACACCATACCCCAACTTTTCCCTTCCACCACAAAAATAAAAAGGAAATATTAGCTGAACATGGTGACCCACACCTGTTCCTAGTCTACTGTAGGAGGAACCTGTAGTCCTAGCTACTCAGGAGGCTGTAGTCCTAGCTACTCAGGAGGCTTAGGTGAGAGGATCACTTGAGCCCAGAAGTTCCAGGCTGCAGTGAGCTCTAATTCCACCACTGTACTCCCCCGGGGCAACAGAGCAAGACCCCATCTCTTAAAAAAAAAAAAAAAAGAAAAGTAAGAAATAGGAATCCAGAAAAGAGGTGAGCAGCTATGTCTTGTGGATTAATGAAGATTTCAAAGGGAAGAACTATTTGAGCTCAATCTGACAGGATGAGTAGCTTCCCAGGTGGGACAGTGGAAGCAGCATTCCCTAGAGAAGGAATATGGAATGTAGGGCACAGTTAGAAAGAAAAGAAGCAGGAGATAACATGGTGTGAATTGGGAACACATCATGAAAGGATTGTAATAGAAACTTAATATTATAAAAATCTAAGGAGCCAGACATAGTGGCCCTAGCCTGTTGTCCTAGCTAGTGAAGAAGCTGAGGCAGGATGATCACTTGATCAAGCCCAGGAGCTTGAGGCTAAAGTAAGCTATGATCTACCACTGCACTCCAGCCTGTCAACAGAGCAAGACTCCCTCTCTCTCTCTAAAGGAAAAAGAAAAAAAAAGAAGCCTGAGGATGTCAAGTATTTTAAAATGACTCTAATGTGTGTGCATGGATAATTGAGAATCATATTGGTGCTATTTTTTTTTTTTTTTTTTACTGAAGTGTGAATTAAAGGAAAAAGATAATTCTGAGGATAATAGAGAGGTCAAAATCAGGTATTTTGGATTGCAGAAAAAAAAATGTACATGTTAAAATATCTGACTTCCTGTTGGAAAGAGCAGCTGGGGTTCAGGAGAATATTCATTATACTTCCAAATTTGGGAATTATTCTCAGATTCTCAGATACATAATTATTAAAGCTTTGACAGCCAAAGAGCTTCTCAGGGTAGGCTGTGTGAAAAGAGAAGAAAATGAATCTACAGGTTAGATATTATACTTTATTTTGATATATAATACAATACCAAATACGAATTTGGCCATTCATAAATTGTTAAACATTTCTTTCTTTTTTTGTGTGGTTCCTATACACTTTTTTGGCTTTTTAAAAAACTTTTAAGTTGAAATGTAAAAGTGAAGGTTTGTTACATAGGTAAATACGTTTCACAGGGGTTTGTTGTATATATTATTTCATCACCCAGGTATTAAGCCCAGTCCCCAATAGTTATCTTTTCTGCTCCTCTCCCTCCTCCCACCCTTCCCCCTCAAGTAGACGCTAGTGTATTTTTGTTTTCTTCTTTGTGCTCAAAAGTTCTTACCATTTAATACCCACTTATAAGTAAGAACATGTGGTATTTGGTTTTCTGTTCCTGCATCAGTTTGCTAAGGATAATAGCCTCCAGCTTCATCCATGTTCCCGTAAAAGACATGCTCTAATTCTTTTTTATTGCTTCATAGTATGACATGGTATGTATGTACCACATTTTCTTTATTCAGTCTGTCACTGATGGGCATTTAGATTGATTCCATGCCATGTATTTGTGACTGTGAATAGTGCTGCAATGAACTTTTGCATGCATGTGTCGTTATGATAGAATGATTTCTATTCCTCTGCGTATTTACCCAGTAATAGGATTGCTGAGTCGAATGATATTTCTGCTTTTAGCTCTTGGAGGAATTGCCATACTGCTTTCCACAATGGTTGAACTAATTTACACTCCCACTAACAGTGTATAAGTGTTCCCATTTTTTCGCAACCTCGCCAGCATCTGTTATTTTTTGACTTTTTAATAATAGCTATTCTGACTGGTATGAGATTGTATCTCATTGTGGTTTCATTTTGCATTTCTCTAATGATCAGTGATGTTGTGCTTGTTTTCATATGCTTGTTGGCCACATGTGTGTCTTCTTTTGCGAAGTGTCTGTTCATATCCTTTGCCCACTTTTTAATGAGGTTGTTTTTCTCTTGTAAATTTGTTTAAGTTCCTTATAGATGCTGGATATTAGACCTTTGTCAGATGTATAGTTTGCAAAAGTTTTCTCCCATTCTTTAGGTTGTTTGTTTACTCTGTTAAGAGTTTCTTTTGCTGTGCAGAAGATCTTAATTTTAATTTGTTCTCACTTGTCAATTTTTGCTTTTGTTGCAATTGCTTTTGGTGTCTTCGTTGTGAAATCTTTGCCTGTTTGTATGTCCAGAATGGTATTGCCTAGGTTTTCTTCCACGGTTTTTATAATTTTTGGGTTTTACATTTAAGTCTTTAATCCATCTTGAGTTGATTTTTGTATGTGTTGTAAGGAATAGGTCCAGCTTCGATCTTCTGTACGTGACTAGCCAGTTATCACAGCACCATTAATTGAACAGGGCATTATTCCCCCACTGCTTGCTTTTGTCAGCTTTGTCAAAGATCAGACAGTCGTAGATGTGCGGCCTTATTTCTGGGCTCTTCATTCTGGTCCATTGGTCTATTTGTCTGTTTTTATACCAGTACCATGCAGTTTTGATTAACGTAGCCTTGTAGCATAGTTTGAAGTCAGGTAACGTAAGGCCTCCAGCTTTGCTCTCTTTGCTTAGGATTGCCTTGACTATTCAGACTTTATTTGGTTCCATATAAAGTTTAAAATAGTTTTCTTTCTAGTTCTGTGAAGAATGTCCTTGGTAGTTTAATAGGAACAGCATTGAATCTGTAAATTGCCTTGGATGGTATAACCATTTTAATAATATTGATTCTTTCTGTCCACAAGCATGGGATGTTTTTTTATTTGTTTGTGTCTTCTCTGATTTCTTTAAGCAGCATTTTGTAATTCTCCTTGTAGAGATCTTTCACCTCCCTGGTTAACTGTATTCCTAGGTATTGTATTCTTTTTGTGGCAATTGTGAATGAGATTGCCTTGATGATTTGACTCTTGGTTTGGCTATTGTTGGTGTGTAGGAATGCTAGCGATTTTTGTACATTGATTTTATATCCTGCAACTTTGCTGAAGTTATCAGCTGGAGGAGATTTTGGTCTGACACTTTGGGGTTTTGTAGATATAGAATCATGTAGTCTACAGACAGAAATAATTTGACTTCCTCTCTTGCTATTTGGGTGTGCTTTATTTCTCTTGCCAGATAGCTCTGGGTAGGACTTTCAATACTATGTTGAATAGAAGAGATGAGAGAGGGCATCCTTGTCTTCTGCTAGTTTTGAAGGGGAATGCTTCCAGCTTTTGCCCATTTAGTGTAACATTGGCTGTGGATTTGTCATAGATCACTCTTATTATTTTGAGATATGTCCCTTCAATATCTAGTTTATGGAGAGTTTTTAACATGAAGTGGTGCTGAATTTTATCAAAAGCCTTTTCTGCATCTATTGAGATATTCATGTGGTTTTTGTCTTTAGTTCTGTTTATGTGATGAATCACATTTATTGATTTGTGTACATTGAACCAATCTTGCATTCCAAGGATGAAGCCTACTTAATCACAGTGGATTAGTCTTTTGACATGCTGCTAAATTGAGTTGCAAGTATTTTGTTGAGGATTTTTGCATCAATATTCATCAAGGACATTGGCCTGAAGTTTTCTTTTTTGTGTGGGTCTCTGCCAGTAGATGATGCTGGCCTTATAGAATGAGTTGGGGAGGAGCCCCTCCTCCTCAATTTTTTGGAATATTTTCAGTAGAAATGGTAGCAGCTCTTCTTTGTACATCTAGTAGAATTCAGCTGTGATTCCATCAGGTCCTGGGCTTTTTTTGATTGGCAGGCTATTTATTACCGAGTTAATTTTGGAGCACCTTATTGACTTGCTCAGGTAATCAATTTCTTTCTGGCTCAGTCTTGGGAGGGTGTATGTGTTCAGGAATTTACCCATCTCTTCTAGATTTTCTAGTTTGTGTGCCTAGAGGTGTTTGTAGCAGTTTCTGATGGTTCTTTTTATTTCTGTGGCGCCAGTAATAACGTTAGCTTATCATTTATTGTTGTGTTTATTTGGATATTTTCTTTTCTTCATTAATCTAAGTGTAATAGCCTATCTATCTTATTATTTTTTTTTTTTTGAAAAACTAATTCCTGTATTCGTTGATCTTCTGAATTTTTTGTGTGTCTTGATTTCCTTAAGTTAACCTCTGATATTGGTTATTTCTTGTTTTCTGCTAGCTTTGGGGTTTTTCTGTTTTTGCTTCTCTAATTTTTTTAATTGTGAGATTAGGTTGTTAATTTAAGATTTTTCTAAATTTTGATGTGGCCATTTAGTGCTATGAATTTCCCTCTTAACACTGCCTTAGCTGTGTCTCAGAGATTCTGGTATATTGAACATATGGGGGTCTAACTTCCCACTTTGCTGGACCTGCAGCTACTTTTGCTGGAAAGCCCAAGTATCTAAGCCTCCAGGGTCTCCATGCATGACTAAGCAGCTGCTCTTCCAAGACTCCAAGTGGCTCTGTCTGTCAGACTGAAGGCCCTAGTACAGTGGGTTTACAAGGAGATCTCCTGACCTGAGGGTTACAAAGATCTGTGCAAAAGCATGGTTTCCTGGGGCAGCTCATTCACTCACCACTTCTCTGAGTAGGGGAGGTTCCCCTTGCTCTGTGTTGTTCGCAGGTGGGCAGTTGTCCTGTCTTGCCCTTCTTTGTTCTCTGTGGGTCAAGTTGTTTCCTTGATTAGTCCCAATCATCCAGTGAGTAACTGGATGCTTCAGTTGAAGGCGTTGTATTACTCACCCCTTTCATTCTTCTTCATGAGAGCCATGCACACCAGCTGCATCAAGTCGGCCATCTTGGCCACTTCTTCTCTAAACCTTTCTTGTACATTACACATTCTTCTCAGATAAACTTAACAAAAGATAAAACTCATCATTATAGACCTGGCAATGAGAATATTTTATAGATGTTCCATGAAATCCCTTATCTATGAAGAGTACAGTGGTAGTTTCCTCAGTTTTATTTGTTTGGTTGGTTGGTTTTGTTTCCAGATTAGAGCTTAGTAGCCTAGAAGAAGGAATGCCCATATTTTCAGTAGTTCTTCAATATAACTGAAAAGGAAATTTAGCTTTGAATCTCTACCACAATACTCTTATCTCCTCTAGGGTAGATATACATAATAGCAACAGGGTTAAAGCAAGGAACACTTTCTTTTTTGTTCTACTTTTAAGCAGGAGTTAGAGCACCTTCTATTATTAAAAAGAAGTTTCCATTAGGTTGCCACTAGAGATACCAAAATCAAAGTAAATAGATATATTTCTACATAGAATATTTTCATGTTATAACAATTAGTAACATTTTTGTTTAGTCTGTTTTCACCTTATGTTTTACATTATGAGGGCAATTAAGGGGCAGAGGATGTAGTCTCACAATAAATTTTCAGGGTATGTTATTTGAACAGAAAGAAAAAGAAACACAGTATTTTAAGATTTAGGTAGATAAAACCTAGCACTGTGGCAGGAGTGTCTATTGGAAGCAAATGTCATTTCCTCCCAATATAGAGTAGTTTAGTTTTTGAGTTGTTTCGTTAGGTTCAGAGTAAATAGGATGCTCTCTAAAATCTGCTCTAATTGTGATGAACAATGTCCCCAACAACTCTATGTGTGTAATGCTTGTAGTTGTTATTGCTTTCCCCCACATCAGATTATCTCTGTCATTGAATCTTCCCTGACATATATAAAAAGTACCATGCATAGTAGAAAATGCCAGAGTGCTACCGTTTGTTTTTTTTTTTTTTAGTGTTTCTCATTGAGTGTTGGCTTTGGAATCCAACACACCATTGTTGAATCCTGAGATTGTCATTAGAGGCTAATTGGGGTATGGACAAGTCAGTTACTCTCTCTCAATTCCAATTTTGTCATTATTAAAATGAGGAAAGAAGATCCATGATAGTTTTGCTGTGATGATTATATAATAATGCATATAAAAATGTATGGTACAGAGTGAGGACACAATAAATGGTGACTATTATTTTCAAATTAATTCAAATTCTTTAAAACATAATGTAAACAGATAGGAGAAAAAACATAGGGCACAGCTGGTGTGGAATTTAAAATTCTTTACAGAATCCCACAAAACTTAGAATACGGGGCAAACCCACATTATGCCATAGCTGGACAGTGAAAAATTTATAGTCAACAGCTGATGACAGAAAAAGGATAAAAACATTTTGGCCAAAAAAACAGCATGGAATAGTCAGATAGATAGCTAATTCATGGTGGGATAATATTAGAAGAGAGCCAAAGGGCAAAGTGCAGTTTCAGTGATGTGGGTCGTGTACGGAGAGAAGGAGATTATATTCTGCATTACCAGAAAAAAAAAATCAAGATAAACAAACATTAGGAGATGTTGCTTTAAATAAATATAAACTTTTGTTTGGTTTTCTTCTGATTTTTCTGGATAAAGAATGTTAGGTAAGGCACGATGGCTCATGCCTATAATCCCAGCACTTTGGGAGGCTGAGGTGGGTGGATCACCTGAGGTCAGGATTTTGAGGCCAGCCTGGCCAGCATGGCAACACCCCATCTCTACTAAAAATACAAACATTTTTCAGGCGTAGTGGCACGTGCCTGTAGCCCCAGCTTCTTGGGAGGCTGAGGCAGTAGAATCAGTTGAACCCAGCAGGGGGAGGTTGCAGTGACCCGAGACTGCACCACTGCACTCCAGCCTGGGTGACAGAGTGAGACTCCGTCTCAAACACACACACACACACACACACACACACACACACGCAGACACATACACACAAACATAGTCCTATTACATTTTTAGGCACACCCTAATTAACTAACATCTTGACGTCCCTTGAGGTGTGCCTCCTAAAAAATAAGATTAGAAAATGCAGATTCAAAATTTCAGGAGTATCAGTTTGCCAGCTGGCTGCCATGTGTTTGACTGGTGTTTAACAATAAGTATTGGCTGACCTCTGCTGAAAAACAGGGATAGTGTCTGTGTACCTGAGGCAACTGCAGCCCACAAGTGAAAACACAATCTCTCAGATTTGTAATGGAATACTGAGAGATGTCAAGATGAGTCATATCACATAAGTGTCACCTGCTCTGACAGCATTCAGGACATATGCCCATGGTGCTTTTCTTCCGTTTTTCTCTTTGTATAATCATACACTGTAGGAGGCCAGTGGGGACTGGTAGTCTTTTAAAGTGCGTTGACAGAAAAGGACGGTGTATATTTACATCTGGCTCATTTGTTATAGCAAAGGACAGATACTGAATTGCAATTGCTCTGGAGAAGAACAAAACTCATTTAATATAGCTACAAATATAGTAAAATTAACCTAAAAAAAGACATGAATAACTCCACAGCGCTCTCTTAATGACTACATTGCCAGTGCAATTGCTAATTTTGGGTTCAGAGTGCATCCATTATTTCAAAGGGTTCAATATGTAAAAGATAATCTTCCAATATATTTCCAAGTCACTTTTTTTTTACTTTCTTTTTTATGTGTTTCCCCCACATATCCTTTTCTTAGTCTTGCCATTGAATCATTTATCTTTTTTAACTACTGTGAGATTTCTCTTTTCTTTCTTTTTTCGTTTTTTCTTTTTTTTTTTTTTTTTTCATTACCCAGATGGCTACTTTATGTTCGCTGCTTTCCATGGAGATTACTTGTCAACACACCTTCTGATTTATTTTCTTCTACTTCTGTGGCCTCAATGTAATTAGATTGTCAATTTCATCCTTTAGTTTCCACAGTCTATTCTTCTTATCTTGTTCTCTAGTAGTCTAATAGTCCTGTTCTCCAACCCACCTATTCTCATTATTTTTATTTTTATTTTCTTTCTTTTTCTTTTCTTTTTTTTTCTTTCTTTTTTTTTTTTTTTTTTTTTTTTTTTTTTTAT
>NC_045442.1:62100831-62158301 GCF_002776525.5 Piliocolobus tephrosceles | reverse complement strand
TCTCTTGCCTCAGCCTGCCAAGTAGCTGTGATTACAGGCATGCACCACTATGCCTGGCTAATTTCTCTATTTTTAGTAGAGACAAAGTTTCACCATATTGGGCAGGCTGGTCTCGAACTCCTGACCTCAAGTGATCCACCCGCCTTGGCCTCTCAAAGTGCTGGATTACAGGCATGAGCCACTGCACCCGGCCGTATTCTCATTATTTTTTCAATCTACTTCTATTTCTCCTTTCAACATTTATCTTTTAGTTATGACCCTCTTTATCTAAATCTCATCAATTATCCTTTCCCTCAAAAATGAGGCTATCCTTTTAGTCTCATTTTTACAAATTACTTGCTTCTTCCATCTCTCAGTCATTTCTTTCTCTTTACATTTATATAATGTTTTCCATATCATCCCTTTTCCCACCACTTTCTTTCTCACACTTTATAAGTATTTATTGAGTTTTTTGATGTGTCTGGCATATAGGGACATACTATGACATAGACCTTGCTTTCAAGAACTTCCCCATCTAGAAGAGATAGACACATAAATTATCAAATGTTTAAAAATATAGAAAGTTCATGAATATAAATAAACCTGCAGTTTCATAGAAGCCCTGGAGAATGGGGAAATGGGCTGAGAGAGGATGTCATCAAGAAAAATGAAAAACTACCTGGATGATGTTTACTACCTTTAAGAATTGAGGGAGGAGGTGATGGAAAGTACTCTCTAGATCAGTGGGACGGCATGACAAACAGACTCAGAGATATAAAATAGCATGTCATGGTAGAGGTGAAGAAGTAGCTGGGCATTGACAGAGCATAAGTAAGAGATAGAGAATGTGGCAAAGGAGCTTGAGAACAGGGGAGGATCATACTGTAGAGGATGTTATTTGTTATGCCGAGAAGCATGACATGAGCAGGAAACTGAAATGCATTTGAAGAAGGAAATGGCCATAATTATTCATTTTTATTATATATCCTTTCAGCTATTTAGACAGGGCAGATTTCAGGGATATAAGAATGGAGTTAGGTATCCCAGTTGGAGGCTATTTTTATGAGAACCTGGATCAGGATGACAATAAAGACTAGAAAGTACCGATTCAATAATTATTTAGAAAACAAAACAAAACAAAACAAAAGGAAATAATGCAAATGCTGGTTGATGTGGGGAGTGAGAGAGAGTTTGATTCCAGGAATCTATATTTAGTGATGAGACGCAAGGTATTGTCAACATCGAAGAGAGAGAACACAAAGCACCTGCTCACCCTTTATTTCATTTGTTTTGTTAGTTTTTGACTATTTATTTTGATAAAAATTTTGACTTACAGAAGAGTTACAAAAAACATACAGAGAGTACTAATCTACAGAGTGTTGGCTTCCCTGAATGTTAAGGTAACATCTTACATAACCATAGCACAGCGATCAAAAACATGAAATTAACATTCGTGCTATTAATGTTATTATTAGTGCTATTAATTACTATTAAACAGGCCTACTATTGGAACTTCACCAATTCTTTTACTAATTGGATTTCACATTATATTTAGTTGCCATATCTCCTTTGGCTCCTCCAATCTATGACATTTCCTCAGTCTTTTCTTGTATTTCCTGACCTTACCACTTTTAAAGAATACTAGTCAGTTATATTGCAGAATAACTGCCAATTGGGGTTGGATCGATGTTTTCTCATTATTGGATTGAAGTTACGCATTTTTGGCAGGCATACTACAGTGATATGACCTTCTCAGCCTATATAGCAGGGAGTACATCATGTCAGTATGTCTTATTACTGGTGATAATTAACCTTGATCATTTGATTAAGGTGGTGTCTGCTGACTTTCTCCTCTGTAAAGTTACACTTTTTTCTTTTGTAATTAGTAAATATCTTGAAGAAGATATTTTGGGACTATGGAATTATTTTGTTTCTCCTCAAACTTTCTCATACTAATTTGAACATCCAATGGTAGATTTTTTTTAAACTTTTAAGTTTAGGGATAAATGTACAGATTTGTTATATAGAAAAACTTGTGTCATGGAGGTTTGTTGTACAGATTCCTCATCACCCAGGTACTAAGCCTAGTACCCATTAGTTATTTTTCCTGATCCTCTCCCTCCTCCCACCCTCCACCCCCCGGAAGGCCCCAGTGTCTGTTGTGCCCCTCTATGTGTCCAGTGTTCTCCTCATTTAACTCCCACTTCTAAGTGAGAACATGTGATATTTGACTTTCTGTTCCTGAATTAGTTTGCTTAGGATAATGGCCTCTAGCTCCATCCATATTCTTGCAAAGAAAATTATTTCATTCTTTTTATGGCTGCATAGTATTCCATGGTATATATATACCACAGTTACTTTATCTAGTATGCCATTGATGGGCATTTAGGTTGATTCCATGTGTTTGCTATTGTGAATAGTGTTGCAATGAACATACATGTGCATTTGTTTTTACAATAGAACAATTTATATTCCTTTGGGTATTTACCCAATAATGGAATTGCTGAGTTGAATGGCAGTTCTGCTCTTAGTTCTTGGAGGAATTGCCACACTGCTTTCCATAATAGTTGCACTAATTTACACTCCTACCCAACAGTGTATAAGCATTTCTTTTTCTCCCCAACCTTGCCAGCACCTGTTATTTTTTGAGTTTTTAATAATAGCTATTCTGACTGGTGCCAAGACAGTATCTCATTGGGGTTTTGATTTACATTTCTCTAATAATCAATGATATTAAGCTTTTTTTTTTAAATATGTGTGCTGGCTGCATGTATGTCTTCCTTTGAAAACTGTTTGTTCATGTCCTTTGACTACTTTTTTACATTTTTTTTTTCTTGTAGATTTGCTTAAGTTCCTTATGGATGCTGGATATTAGAGCTTTGTCAGATGCAGGGTTTGCAAAAATTTTCTCCCCTTCTGTATGTTATCTGTTTACTCTGTTCATTGTTTTGCTATGCAGAAGCTGTTTAGTTTAATTAGAACCCATTTGTCAATTTTTACTTTTGTTGTAATTGCTTTTGGTATCTTTATCATGAAATACTTGCCTGTTCATGTGTCCAAAATGGTATTGTCTAGGTTTTTTTCCAAGGTTTTTCTAGTTTGGGGTTTTGTGTTTAAGTCTTTGATCCATTTTGAGTTAATTTTTGTATATGGTGTAAGGAAGGTGTACAGTTTCAATTTTCTGCATATGGCTTAGCCTGTTATCCCAGCACCATTTTTTGAATAGGGAGTCCTTTTCCCACTGCTTGTTTTTGTCAGCTTTGTCCAAGATCGGATGGTTGTAGGTGTGCAGCCTTATTTCTGGGCTCTCTATTCTATTAAGTTGGTCTAAATATCTGTTTTTGTACCATTACCATGCTGTTTTCGTTACTGTAGCCCCACAGTATAGTTTGAAGTTGGGTAGTGTGATGCCTCCAGCTTTGCTCTTTTTACTTAGGATTTCCTGGGGTATTCAGGCTCTTCTTTGGTTCCATATTTTAAAATAGATTTTTCTCGTTCTGTGAAGAATGTCGTTGGTAGTTTGATAGGAATAGCATTGAATCTATAAATTGCCTTGGGCAGTATGGCTACTTTAACAATATCTTCCTATCCATGAGCATGGAATGTTTTTCTATTTGTGTCATCTCGGATTTCTTTGAGCAGCGTTCTGTAGTTTTCCGTGTAGAGATCTTTCACCTCCCTGGTTGCCTGTATTCCTAGGTATTTTATTCTTTCTGTGGCAATTGTGAATGAGATTGCATTCCTGATTTGGCTCTCAGCTTGGGTGTTGTTGCTGTGTAAGAATGCTAGTGATTTTTGTACGTTCATTTTGTATCCTGAAACTTTGCCAAAGTTGTTTATCATCTTGATGAGCTTTGGGATTGAGACTGTGGGATTTTCTTTCTTTTTTTTTTGAGATGGAGTTTCACTCTTGTTGCGCAGGCTGGAGTGCAATGCCGCAATCTTGGCTCACTGCAGCCTCAGCCTCCTGGGTTCAAGCGATTCTCCTGCCTCAGCCTCCTGAGTAGTTGGGATTACAGGAATGCGCCACCACGACTGGCTAATTTTGTATTTTTAGTAGAGACGGGGTTTCTCCATGTTGGTCAGGCTGGTCTCGAACTCTCGGCCTCAGGTGATCCACCCTCCTCGGCCTCCCAAAGTGCAGGGATTACAGGTGTGAGCCACCGTGCCCGGCCGGGATTGTCTACATATAGAATCATGTGGTCTGCAAACAGGGATAGTTTGACTTCCTCTCTTTCTATTTGGATGTTCTTTATTTCTTTCTCTTGCCTGATACCTCTGACCAGCACTTTCAATTTTATGTTGAATAGGAGTGATGAGAGACAACATTCTTTTCTTGTGCCAGTTTAAGGGGGAATGCTTCCGGCTTTTGTCCATTCATTATGATGTTGGCTGTGGGTTTGCTATGACGACTCTTGTTGTTTTGAGGTATCCAAGGAACCTTCTCATCCTTTGATGTCCTCCACCAAGTGGTCTTCCAACAATAATGATAACTTGCATTTTTTTTAAAGTGTGCTATTTTGAAAGCTCTCACCCATTCATTACTTAATTTAATTCTTATGAAAATCCTCTGAAATTGACTCAGCAGGTCTTATTTTCCACAATTTTCAAGTAACAGTACTGAAAAAGCCATTTCTCAAATGTATATCCTAGTGACAATAGGTTATTTAAATGCTCAAATTTTATTTTTGCAATGAGACAGCATAGGCTCCTGTTCTGGCAGTCAGTCTGCTGTGGGTATCTGCAGTGCAGCCAGAAAGTCATTGTCTTCCAAACATAAAAGAGGTTAGAGAGGCTGATCCTCACAGAAAGCGTCCTCTGCTTGTGACTTCTTGCCACTGGAATGCGTGTTGTTCAGTTACTCCTACACAGAATGTTGCCATCGCCATTAGAAGGAACACACTTCAAATAAGAAACGTATCAATGGGCTCAGAATTCACCTTAATAAGCAAATATTTCATATACACATAATATTTTCCATACTATGTTTTATACATGAGTTACATATAGACATGGGACTGTATTAGTGACTTCTAGAATCAATCTAATGATCTCTTTATATTTGTTGCTCGTTTGTCTTGTATTCCTGTCACTGCATTACAGACAATCACATTATTTTTAAAGCAATGCGTAGAGTTTCTGGGCTGGTGAACACGTAGAGCTGCGTGGGAGCTTTGTGGTCTGCCCCTCCCCTTCGCCTTACGCATCCTTTCCATTTGGTTGTTCCTGTGTTGTATCCTTTCTAACAAATTGATGCACAATAAAAATGGCAATTGCCAATGGTTGGTATAAAAGAAAAAAATATATTTTTTCTTAGTCCACCTGAAAACTAGAGAAATAGCTTTTCTAGCAGCAGTAACAACACTGGGGAGGTTGATGATAACAAAGGTCTTTCCTGAATGGCATTTATTTTCATTTCAAATGAGGGATGAACACAAGGACAAGGCAGGACACTTCATGGACTAACTTTTCTTGATGTACTGGAATCCACTGTGCTATAAGAATGTATCATATCATGGTTTGCTCTGTATTTCCAGATAGTGTGCACTGGCAAAGTCTTTGAATAAGTTTAATTCTCATTCATGCTCATTATTATGAAAGCTATGTTTAGATTTAAAGTTTATGGTTAAGATGAGTCTTAATTCAATGAATTGGTTATTTATTTTTTCAGTAGAAAAATGAGAGAGAATGGACTGAATTATGATTCCTATGAGAAGCTTGGCAACAGCTTAACTTTATAATCTAATTGAAGAGACTTTTCAAATTATATTTGGCAGCTTAAAATCTTGGATTTAATGTAAGAGATCAGAATTAATCTGAATGTTGTTTACAATAACTAGTGTTTATTATTTTAACCAAATTTAGTCCTGAACTATTCTGACCCTGAAGGGCAGAATGCTTTAAAGCAGTAATTTTCTATAAAAATCTAGAATTTTTCTTGTATTATTCATATCTATGTCATTTTAAAATTTGGAACTACTATTTAAATTGTATGCATTTCTATGATAAGTCTCTGTAACATAGTCCAGGCCAAATACTTCTTGTTTATAAACTGCTAAGTAAATTCAGCTTTGTATATGTGGCTAGTTTTAATAAAAGTAAACCAAAGAGTTAGTAAAAACAGTTGTTCTCAAACTGTAATCAGAAATGCCTGGCAGGCTGGACTGGGTGGCTCACCCCTGTAATCCTAGCACATTAGGAGGCTGAGGTGGGTGGATCACCTGAGGCCAGGAGCTTGAGTCCAGCCTGGCCAATATGGCGAAACCCCATCTCTACTAAAAATATAAAAAATGAGCAGGGCGTGGTGGTACATGCCTGTAATCCCAGCTACTCAGGAAGCTGCAGCAACAAGAATCACTTGAACCTGGGAGGCAGAGGCTGCAGTGAGTGGAGATTGCGCCAGTGGACTCCAGCCTGGGCAACAAGAGTGAAAATGTCTCAAAAAGAAAAAAAAAAAAAAAAAACCTGGTGATCCTTTTAAACATGCATGGCTTTTGCCCTGTCTATAGACTTACTGAGTTTGAATGTCAAATTAATAGCATTTGAGAATATTTTATGCTTTTCAGTTGATTCTGCTGTGAACTGTTTGAGAAAATACTAGGTGAAACTGCATCATTAATATTATTCACTATTAACTGGAGAAGATAGTAATGTTACAAATCCATATGCTGGTAGATGTATAAAACATCTTTAGGTGTTTTCCTCCAGAGAATTGGGGGTCAAGCAGATGTGAAAGATATATTTATTTTTGACTCTATATAATGCATTCATTTTACCATTTGAAGTTAGTTTTCACTGAGCTTCTAAGTTACAAATATGGGGGTGAGGGGGTATGTGGGATATGAGTAAATGGGTATATATGAAGTCAAAGAATATAGAAAAGTATATGATCTGTTGTATTCTTTTTGACACCTCATAAATTTGTATTTCTCCTTAGAAAACTTCTATTTATAATTTTTAAGGAATATCAATTAACATTCATAATAAGCAGTCTTGCCCATCTTTCATTTCTACTCCATCCTTAGCCTCTTACACATAACTATTTCTAGACTTCTCACTATAAGCCAGGCCTTATGCTAGGCTATGACAATATAAGTGACACATGGTCACTACCCTCAAATGTTACAAAGAAAACCCCCCAAAGTAAAAGAAAACCCTTTATCTATAAAGAGATAAAGAAATTTGTGTAAGGCAAACTTATCCCCCAATACGTCATCTAAAAATATTTAAATATCAAACAGTTAAAGCATCTACTGAGAATGTAATACATTTATTATAAAGAGAGTGGCCAAAAAAAAAAAAAAAAAAGAACCCGCATTCCTTCTATTCCTACTATTCCCTCTTCCTCTGTTGTGGAATATTGACCTATTTCTTCACAATCTTTTGTGTAGGTATATATGTATGTATTTATTTAAATTATTTGCTTCTACCATATTACTATAAGCTTTTGCTTAGTTATTTGGTTATTCTAAATTCTTAAGGCGGTCAAAATGCCACCCAAAGGGGGATGGAGGTGAGAGGAGAAGTGCCTTTTTAGACTCCATGTCTGTATATACTACTGTTCCCTGGAATGCCCATTTCATTCCCTATCTGTACTCTTTTTGGCTTCACAGACTCCTCAGAAATGCACTCGCTTTCCATTTATCCACCTAATTACCCTCCCTCTTTATTTTGAAATATATAATTTGGACTACAAAGATATGCTGATAAGCAGATTTTCTTTAAATCTGAAATTGGTGAGCCTGCCAGGCAAAGGAAGGAAAAAGATTTGGTTATTAAATAGCACCGAGATTCAAACATAAAATTGAATGCCCCAAACACTGCACGCTAGTCAAATGTGGAGTATAAATTTAACTCTAAGCTGTTAAACAAAAGAGAGTGATTTAAAATAATTACAATTATTAACTATTTTAAAATTTAAAATTAGTAACTATTATTTAGTAAAATTTACTATTTAAAAATATAATTAAATGTTTAGGGAAAGCACAACACTTTTGTATTTGCAGGTACACCATTCATTTTGTGTTCTTAATCCACAGTTCTGGTTTTTCTTATGGATGGTATCTGTTTTCCTTTCATGAGCTTTAATTGGCTAAAACGGATCCCCTCTCATTCAGGTGACTAATGTCTAGGCCACAGGAAATTCAATGTAAGTGGCTATTAAAGGAGTTCTCTGGAATACTCACAGTGCATAAATTAGAGTTTTATAAATGATCTAAAACTAGTAAATGGTCAAAATAATGTGAAGTTAGAAATTATGCAAATAAAGGTAAGGAATAGAAGTTAGCTTTTGAATCATCTAAATAGACATGTTATTTTCCTGTCACTGAACACGGGGCTGCTGCTGCTGCTGCGGCTGCTGTTGAAGTTAGGTGAAAATAGCGAAGAATTGAACTGGAAACTGTATAATGCGAAATGTTTATAAGCTCCAGAAATTCAACAACAAATTTTTCCTTGTTTTCCTTCTCAGAATTCTCTAGTAGAATGAATCAGATATTGATGAAAATTGAATAGAGAGGTATGCCGAGAACTTCACAGTATCAGTCAGTCTCTACTGCATAGCATTTAAATATTTTCAGGTAATGCTTCCCATTAAATCACTTAGCACTTTCTAAATTTAGATTTCAATTGTTGCTTTATATATATATATATGTAATATAAATAGTATGAGTACTTTCAAATCATATTCACTCACACTATCTAATTCAAATATCTAGATCACCTGTGAGGAAGATAAAAATAGTTATAATTTATTTATTGTCATTTCATTTCAAACTCTGTTCTAAATTCTTTTCTTAACTCATTTAAGTAAATCCTATGAGGTATATGCTGTTAATATTTTACAGATGCAAGCATGGAGGCATGGAGAAAATGTCTTAATAACTGAAGGCCTCACAAATGGTAAATGCTAGAGATAGAATTTGAATGTGGGCAGCTGGACTCCAGAACTGCCCCTAGGCTTTGCAAGGAAGGAAGAAGAAGCAGAGGCATTATATAAGTCTCTGACTCCTAATACATATCTCCATATGATATGTAGAGGTATAGAACAAATGTCATCTGGTTGGGTCTGAAGTTATAGAAAATACAGCCTTAAAGTTTCAATCAGTCAGAATTAGAAGCCAGAGTTCTTCCATTCTAAGCCTACATAATAAACATAGCTTCTCATGGGAACATACAAGCTGAGGAGTATCACTGATTGAGTCTTTCCAGTCCCTGATCTGGGGGTACTCTCAGTCCAGGAAAGTGGATAAGCTCACTGAAACAATAGGATGAGTGCTATTATATACACACACATACATACACATGAGCACATGTGCATACATATATGCATACATGCACTCAAGATTCAGAAGACTTATATGCATTTTAAAAAATGTTTAAAATCCAGATTAAACAAACAATTATTACATCCTGAACTGTGTCAGTGTAACTTCCAGGGAGGAGCACTTGAACTAGGTCTACAGAATAACCAGGATGAGATGAACATGTCCAGCCCAAACATCAGAATGAAACAAAAGTAGCTGAAGTGTTATGGAAAGTACAATGAATATGGCTATTTATTTTGCTTCAACCAAACATGGTGACCTTGGGCAAGTCCCTTGACTTCTCTGAATTCATTTCCTCTCCTGTAAATTAGATATTGAAAACTGCAAACTACACCAGGCCATTGTGAAGAAAAGTAATATACATGAATATGCCTTATAAACTATAAAATCGTATATAAATCAATGTATTATTAATATCTTCATGTTTATATTTCATGAAATAAATGATTATATGCAGTAGCTATTTCTTTTTAAATTCCTAACCTATGGCTTTAGGTGGTGATAAATTACTTAGAAATGAGAATATGATTGTATGAGTTCTCTCATAAAATGTTGCACAGTGCCTGGAAAATATCTGGCATACAACATACATTTGATGAATAAATTAATAAATGAATCATAAAAATGAATAAATTTCAAGCTACAGTTTTTCCAAGTCTGTCATTGCCCTGCCTTAAGGAGGCCATAGCTTCAACCACTGGACTGTGAAAAAAAAAAATCTGCAGTATTATTTAAATCTATCATGCTGGCTTTCTTCCCGAGATAAATGACTAGTAGCAGCATTCTAAATTTAACATTATTTTTGTGTTTTAATTTCATAGTTATAATTTATTATAATTCACCTAAAAATACCTCTACATAATTCATCAAATAATTTAATCAAAGGGTTTTTCACATACAAAAGAAAAACAGTGTTTGCTAGTTAGGTTAGTAATTATTAATAAACATTCTCTAAGCCATTTAATTTTCAAATAATTTTTTAAAAAATATCAAAGAAATATTGTGCACTAAAGAAAAAATCTAATAATATATAAGGGTATATTTTTAAAAATTGACCTCTCCCACTCACACTTTCCCTGTCCCTGTCTAAATTCCATGATATGACTACTTCAGCTACTTTTATGTTTAGCTGTTCTCTTAGTTACCTAGATTTAACTAAATATCTTTCTATGTCACAATGTTTCACCTGCAGTCGTTGTCTTTTGACTCCCCATAAATTTGTACCAATGGTTTTCAGTTCCTTCACGAGCTACTTCTATAACTTTAAAAATAATACTATAGTAACCATTTTGTTAAGCAATCATCAGCTTTCTATGAGAACAGGATTCATCTGGACTCCTAATTTGTGTAATAGGACCTGGTAGCTGTCTTGCTATTTTTAATCCTTTTCTAACCACTTTCTACCTTCCAAATCTTACAAGTGTACCTTGATTTTTACTTTGCAAGGTTGCTTTATAATCATAATTATATATGTTTTAAAATTTCAACTTTTATTTTAGATTCAGGACATGTACAGATTTGTTACATGGGTATACTAGGTGAAGCTGAAGTTCAGAGTATGACTGATCCCATCACTCAGGTAGTTAGTATGGTACCCAGTCGACAGTTTTTCAGTCCTTTACTCCCTCCCTCCCCAACTTTGGAGACTCCAGTGTCTATTTTCCCAATCTTTATGTCCATGTGTACTCAGTGTGCCTGGCTCCCACTTATAAGTGAGAACATGTGGTATTGGTTTTCTGTTCCTGTGTTAATTAGCTTAGGATAATAGCCTCCAGCTGCATCTATGTTGCTGCAAAAGATATGATTTCATTCTTTTTTATGGCTGCATAGTATTCCATGATGTTTATATGAACCATATTTTCTTCATCCAATCCACTGTTTATTGGCATCTAGGTTAATTCAATGTCTTTGCTATTGTGAATAGTGCTGCGATGAACATATGAGTGCATGTGTCTTTTTGGTAGGATTTATTTTCCTTTGGGCATGTACCCAGTAATAGGATTGCTGGGGCAAATTAGAGTTCTATTTTTAGTTGTCTGAGGAATCTCCAAACAAGTTTCCATTTTGGCTGTACTAATTTACATTCCCATCAACAGTATTCAGGTGTTCCCTTTCCTCTACATCTCACCACCATCTATTGTTTTTTGACTTTTTAATAAAGTCATGTGAGATATATAATAGTTATGTGGGATGGTATTTTATTGTGGTTTTTGTTTGCATTTCTCTGATGATTAGTGATGTGAGCATTTTTTTCATATGTATGTTTTTGCTTGACTATCTTCTTTCGAGAAGTTTCTCTTCATGTCCTTTGCCTGCGTTTTAATGGCGTTGTTTTCTACTTGTTCAATTGTTTAAGTTCCTTAGAAATTCTAGATATTAAACCTTTGTTGGGTACATAACTTGTGAATATTTTACCCCATTCTGTAGGTTATCTGTTGGTAATTTATTTTGCTGTGCAGAACTTCTTTCATTTAATTAGAGTCCACTTGACAATTTTTATTTTTGTTGCAATTGCTTTTGAGGACTTAGTCATAAATTCTTTGCCAAGGCTAACACTCAGAAGGATATTTCCTAGGTTTCTCCTAGGATTTTCATAGTTTTAGGTCTTACATTTAAGTTGTTAATCCATCTCTAGTTAATTTTTGTATATGGTGATGGGTAGGAATCCAGTTTAATTCTTCTATCTATATTCTTCTATATAGATAGACAGTTATCCCAGCACCATTTATTGAATAGGGAGTCCGTTCCCCATTGCTCATTTTTGTCAATTTTTTTGACGTTCAAATGGTTGTAGATGCTCACCTTTATTCCTAGTTTCTCTATTGTTTCAATTGTGTCTGTTTTTGTACCAGTAGCATGCTGCTTTGGTTACTGTAGCCTTGTAGTATAAAGTTTAGTAATGTGATGTCTTCTGCTTTGTTCTTTTTGCTTAGGATTGCTTTGGCTATTCAAGCTCTCTTTTGATTCCAGAACAGTTTTTACAACAGTTTTTTACAGATTTTAGAACAGTTTTTTCTAATTCTGTGAAAAATGACAGTGGTGGTTCAATAGGAATAATGTTGAATCTGTAGATTGCTTTGGGCAGTATGACCAATTTATGGTATTGGTTCTCTCTACCCATGAACATGGAATGTTTTTCCATTTGTTTGTGTCATCTGCAGTTTTCTTTCAGCAGTATTTTATAGTTCTTCTTGTAGAGATCTTTCACCTCCTTGTGTAACTGTAATTACGTCATTCATACTTTGTTCAATTGCCTGATTCTATACTTTGAAAAGTCTGTAATACCATAATTATTATTTGGACTATGAACATTGCTCATTACAATGAGTGGTGTGCTAAGATTATGTTTTGTTTTTCAAAGTTGTGTGCCACTCAGGAAGAACTTCTTCGTTTATTTGTATGTTTATCGACTCATTCAATAAATAGTTATAGGGCATCTTGTATGTATCAAGCACTGTTCCAAGCCCATGGAATAAAATAATGAGTGAAAACTACAAATGTTCCTGACCTCCTGAAGCTTATATCCCATTGAACAGAGACAAACAATAAGGATTGGACACAGAAGCAAATAAATTACATCACATTTAAGAAAGCTATGGGGAAATTAAAACATAAAACAGGGTGAGGAAGACCAGTCTTGCTGGTTGTAGGTTATAATTTTAAATAGTGTGATCAGGTTAGACTTCATTTAAACAATATTTGAGGTAGATAAGGAAGTTCAGTATACAGATACCTAGAGAAATAGAGTTTGAAGCAGAAGGCAGAATTAGAGGAGGAAATCCTACCTGGAAAGTGTACCTGATCTTTGAGACTGGAGTAAGCAAAGGTGAAAGTGTTAAAAGATGAGGTCAGAGATGTGATTGGGGCTGGGGATTGGGGTGGGGACAGATCCAGTGAGAACTTTCACTTTTCCTCTATCTCAGGGGAGTATTTTAGGGGATTGAGCAAAGATGTTTACTGCTCTGTATTATATTTTTTACAGGGTCGCTCCTATATTGATAAATAAATGTAAGAAGCAAATATAGAAGTAAAGAGACCAATTAGAAGCTACATAAGAATGCAGGAAAATTGTGATGTGTCCTTCAACTGGAAATTCCATGTATTTTATTTCCTTGAAATTTCTCTTTTTAAATATTCTGTCTTTCTTGAGTTATATGTTGGATCTTTTGTATTGATTCTGTATGTCTCTTAGTTTTTTTTCTCAAAAGTTTAACCTCCTATTCTTCATTTTATCTTCCAATTCTTCCATTGAAAGTACCTTTAGTTTCATTTTTTGTTGTTCTTTAACTGATTGTTTTTTTTCACCGCTGCACCCTATACCTGTATTATGGGTATACTGTCTTCATAAATAAATCAGTTTAACAATATTGATATTAAGAATTTTATTTGGGTTAATTTAGTTTAGTTTTATTTCTATTCTTTTTCTTTGAGTAATCTCTGCTTCCCCAATAGTAATTTTCCCTTTTTTAAATTGTTTTGTTCCATGTTGAAGGCTGTCTTCAAATGTATGGTAATGCTTGAATCGCTGTTCATATTTAATATAAGTAAAAGAAAAGCAGACTTGGTGGCCTATATACTTATGCAGGTTTTGTCTCTGTCTCACTTGGCAAAGAATGAGTAGGATGAATCTGTCCTTTAAACTGGAGGACTCTAAATGCTTTAATCTGTGATTATCAACATTTGTGTGAACAGTTAGAGAATTCTTAGAATATGCTTTACATATTTCTTCAAATAAGAAATTTCTACCTTTTGGCTTGAGAGATAAATTTTGGCTGTCAGTATTTTTTGAGCCAAGGTAAAGGAAGGAAATTGGAGTAGGGTAGGGTTGACTGTTTATAAACCAAATATTAGCCTCATTTTTGCTATGACTAGTGTTGCCGAGTCTGGAGCCTGTGTCTGTAATCCTAAATTGAGTTGTCCTTTACTGTGAACCATAAGTAAATACAAGATTACAAAGTGGTAAGTGCTCTTATTTTTGTTTTAAAAATACAACAAGTTGACTTAGGGAGGGCAAGAATATTTCCCTAGGAAAGGGACAATTATGAGGAGATCTGATTAATAAGGAAGCATTCACAAGATGAAAAATTACCAGTAGAGAGCATATTTCTGGCATAGCCTATTCAAAGGCCTTATTTCATGGGGGCACATAGGGTGAGCACAGGGAGAGACAGATAGACATTTAAGCTTTTAGTTGTTGATGATGATGATTGCTCCATTTTGGACCTAGTGTTACTAACAACAATAAGACTATTAAGTATGCATAAAACACAATTATTCACATATTCACCTTAATGAAATGATCACTAAAATTTTGAGCCCCTAGTGTGTGTGTGACTATCTTATGTGTTAATTATAATATTTAGCATAATTTTTATCTTCCTATTTGCAAGTTTGGAAATTGACACTGCAAGAACATAAGTAATTTGCCTAATGTCACACAACCACAAAAACTAGAGCAGAGCTATAGCAAACTCAGAACGGATTTTTCACAGTGCAATTATTTTCTTTATAATACCTTATGAAATAAAACCATAGCTAAGAAATTAATAAGATGATCTTTTAAATACCTAGACTTTATATTCATTTGTTTTATTTTATCTATTTAACTTATTTGACTTATTTTGGTGTTTATAATAAAAAACAAATCTGAACTTAATAGAAAAAATAACCCCTAGAAATGCTTATATTTGTTTACTACTGTTATTTAAACTTTACAATATTACTTAGAAGCACCATTTTCATACAGTAGTATTTAAATCTGATAATATTAGAACTCAACCATGGGTGATTTTTTAAACTGATTTATCTTCTAATTTATTGTGTGACTTCAAAATCTTGTGTCAATAACAACAATAAGATGACCAATAAGATGACTCAAATATACTTTTGTGGGATTTGTTAATCAATGACCCAGATGGAAGCAACAAGAATATTAAAATGAAGAAACTCTAGACACAGTTTGTTGCTCAGCCCTGTAAGTGAAAGAGATAGAGGAAAACATATAATACTTATCAGTCAAATAGGGCCTAGCAGAATGCCAATATTTTAGACTGAGACACTTTTATGTGTCATTTGAAGTCATTTTTGGCCCTTGTTGTTCTGCAGATGTTCCTGAAAAAATCGAATGATTCTACTCTTTCACTTTGTTTTGATGGAAGTTTTAAACATGTCTTCCCTTTTCTGTACTTTAGAGAACAATCTAGACTAAACTGGAAGAAAGGGGTAAAAAATTTAGGAGTGATAGAACTCAGTTCAGTGAAAACATTAATTAAATACTTTAATCAAAGTAAACATTAATATAAAAAGCCTTTTAGGAACATAGAGGATTAAATATAGGAATTATTATACTGACTGGCATCTTGAGCCAACCCTTTAACTCTATTTTCTCCTACATGAAGCAGATGCCATAGTCTTTCATTTAAAGCACATATAAAGCAGGACAACACAGACATTAGGTGACAGAACTAGAAATCAGAAGGAGCTAGTTCATCTAACTTCATTAAAGCAAGTTCATTTTGTTCCTCTGGTTCTTTAGGATCTTTAATGATATACTCTCAAAAATTCAAAATAGGTGACTGAAGGGGCATATATCAAACAAACTAATATTAGACAATGGCACTCACATTTTGATTTTAGCTTGAGTGTGTGTGTGTGTACACGTGTGTGTGTGTGTACACTCATACTGTACAGCATAGGAGCTGCTTCTAATATTTGGTCTGGTCATGTAGGATCTTTTGTTGCAGCTAATTCACTAATCTATTACATGGACCCATTTTTAAATTATGAGTCTTTTATGAAACAGGATGTCTCTTATTTGTAGTGCTTAGGGAGCAAAATGCCTGATATTAGTGTGGCTTAGTATATCTCATTGCTGAAAAATTTCCTCTAAATCTGAGGCTAAGAAAATGTACTCCATTTTACATAATTATACCCTTGGAAATCACCATTTCTGCCTGATGCAAGTTGAACTTGCTGCTTAGGGTGTATGAATTACTCCTTTGATACAGGTGAACAAAGCATAAACGTGAGGAAGATAGTAGATGAGCAAAAGCACATTCAATGATGTAAAACACATTTATCTGGATTTATATCTTCCAACAATATTCAGGGCTAGGCAATATTCAGAAAAAAAAAAAGTATTATTTAAATAAAATGAGCAATTGCTGACTTGAACCATGAATGTTTGGCATTGTTTTTCAGGAAACGGGATGGGTGGGTTGTTTTCATCACCTCCACTATTTTGCAAGCTTCCCCTGTGATCCACAATATGAATTTACAATTGAGTTTTGCTGAAACAGCAGCTGGAGCTTGTGCAGCAAGATTTTTCTCTGCCAAGTGAACTGGGCTGTATGGGATTAAATCTGTGACCTTGTCCTCATTAACCCAATGCTCTAACCAACTGAGATAGCTTCTCCAGTTCACTCTGGAGTATGTGAGATGTTTGCAATGGTGAACAAATGAAAACAAGGTATGTAACATAATGGCCATTGGCAGAATTTTTATTTTAAGATAAGAAGCATTCTTGCAGAAGCCAATATCACCTCTGAATTAATTACTATTAACCAAGGCATTCAAGTAGATGCCAAGCTGTCACTGTGAGATTTAGTATTTAAAAACATAAAAGATATCGCTAATCATGTTGGGAACGTTTTCATGTACTATGGTTTAGAAATCACGGTCTGTAAACAATCAACAGCCCCTTTCTTCCAGCTGTGAAGCGTTATCAAACTGGATGCTGACTGCAGAGGATGTAGCTTTCTGTTCTCTGTATCACTGATCCTTAAATCTCTTGACTTGCAATACTATTATTTACTCGTGCAACTTGTTTTAGTCTATTTCAGGCTTGTCATAGATTAGTCTCATCATTTGACTATGTTTAATTAATTCCCCAGGTCTGCCACTCATCTCTGAAAGCCTGTGCTCCATCTCTTAATCCAGCCATTGTTTACATTATCAAACAGTTTAAGTCTTGACCTCATATGTTAGGAAAAAGAGTTCAGTGATTGTTTCTTATTTTGGCTTGTCATGAAAGCATATGTCAATATGTTAATTTTTCTGAACTGTATATCAATACACATTTTTACAGAGAATGGTTACATTTTATTAAATGGTCATATACCAAAGTATGGGCATTTTCAAACCATTATCAATCTGTGAAACTGTATCATGACTTTGGGTAAATTTTGTTTTTTTAAAAATTTCCTATGGGGCCGGGCGCCATGGCTCACGCCTGTAATCTCAGCACTTTGGGAGGCCAAGGCAGGCGGATCACGAGGTCAGGAGATCGAGACCATCCTGACTAACACGGTGAAACCCTGTCTCTACTAAAAATACAAAAAGCTGGGTGTGGTGGCGGGCGCCTGTAGTCCCAGCTACTTGGGAGGCTGAGGCAGGAGAATGGCGTGAACCTGGGAGGCGGAGCTTGCAGTGAGCCGAGATGGCGCCACCGCACTCCAGCCTGGGCGACAGAGCGAGACTCCGTCTCAAAAACAAAACAAAACAAAACAAAAACAACAACAAAAACTTGTATGGTATTAGTTCTGCGATGACTAGAGGAGCTACATACTTCTGACTCACATAAACCAAATTGTTCTAAGAAGCTATCTGACTCTAGTTTATTTGTGAGAAGAAATGTTTCTGAATAGCCACTATAAACTTTGTATTGGTTAAAATATCGCAGAACGAGTTTCAAATGGGTGTAGAAGTTTTTCTCCATTATGTAAAAGCTTGTAATTTTTTTTCTAAAAGAAGAGTTGTTGAGGAACTGCGACAGTGCATTAACAATTCAGCTTTTGTGTAAATTACTTTATTTATCAAGAGTTATGTTTCAAATATTTAATAGGCCTAAAAGTTTCTGTAGTCCATCTTCTCATTATATGGGTGAGGAAGAGAGACTCAGCAAGACTTCAAGAAGCAATTTCATGATACATCTAGGGAGAACTCAGATCCCTTTATTCAAGCAACATTTCAACACATTTGTGCTGGTACTTTTAAAGTAGAATTTGTTGTAGCATTCATAGGCATACTTTAATTTATCTAATATCTATATTTCTTTAATAAGAGAGTAATATATATCACCTTCATATTTTTCATTACTGGAAATGGAGAGACCAGGTGCTAAGTTAAAATTTGCTGATGTAAATATGAGTCAACATTCTGCTTCAATACTCTCTCTGTTTGCCACTTAAAACTCATGAGATATGTATGTTAACAGATAAGTTCTAACTGGTGTGAGATGGTATCTCATTGTGGTTTTGATTTGCATTTCTCTGATGGCGAGTGATGATAAGCATTTTTTCATGTGTCTGTTGGCTGTATGAATGTCTTCTTTTGAGAAATGTCTGTTCATATCCTTTGCCCACTTTTTGATGGGGTTGTTTGTTTTTTCTTGTATATTTGTTTGAGTTCTTTGTAGGTTCTGGATATTAGCCCTTTGTCAGATGAGTAGATCGCAAAAATTTTCTCCCATTCTGTAGGTTGCCTGTTCACTCTGATGGTAGTTTGAAACAACAGGTGCTGGAGAGGATGTGGAGAAATAGGAACACTTTTACACTGTTGGTGGGATTGTAAACTAGTTCAACCATTATGGAAAACAGTATGGCAATTCCTCAAGGATCTAGAACTAGATGTACCATATGACCCAGCCATCCCACTACTGGGTATATACCCAAAGGATTATAAATTATTCTACTACAAAGACACATGCACACATATGTTTATTGCAGCACTATTCACAATAGCAAAGACTTGGAATCAACCCAAATGTCCATCTGTGACAGACTGGATTAAGAAAATGTGGCACATATACACCATGGAATACTATGCAGCCACAAAAAAGGATGAGTTTGCGTCCTTTGTAGGGACATGGATGCAGCTGGAAACCATCATTCTTAGCAAACTATCACAAGAAGAGAAAACCAAACACCGCATGTTCTCACTCATAGGTGGGAACTGAACAATGAGATCACTTGGACTCAGGAAGGGGAACATCACACACTGGGGCCTATCAGGGGAGGGGGGAGGGGGGAGGGATTGCACTGGGGAGTTATACATGATATAAATGATGAATTGATGGGTGCTGACGAGTTGATGGGTGCAGCACACCAACATGGCACAAGTATACATATGTAACAAACCTGCACGTTATGCACATGTACCCTAGAACTTAAAATATAATAAAATAAATAAATAAATAAACAGATAAGTAATAAGTTCAAAACTTTCTACATTTTCCAAAAACGTTTACTAAATGCAAAGTTGTGACTGATTCCTCTGTTGCAACATAAGTAAACATTGCAATTCCACAAACTACTTAAAAACATTTTTAATATTTATTTTAGAATTCTTTTACTGGATTAGTATTTTAAGCAAATGTGGAAAATAGGTAGTTAGTGAAGGGCTTTCTAAAAACATTTATTGTGTTTGAAGGTTATGATATGTTTTGTTCTAAGTACTAGAAATGGTTTAAAAACTTTGACTCGGTCTATGAGGTATTTGGATTCTAGCAAGGAAGCAAACACACTCTTTAAAATAACAATAAAATAACTGGATATGGGTTAATAACAGTGTTCTATTCTGAGTTTTATGGGAAAACAATGAGGAAGCAACTGATTATTTTAGGTAAGTCCTCACATTTTTTAGAGAAGAGATGGAAATTAAACAACGAATGAAATAGGATAAATTGGAATTCACTAGGTGGAGAAGCAAGGATAGAGATTATAGGCTAAGGAAATGGAAACAGCTAAGTAATAAAGATGAGACAAGAAGGGGATATAAGGGAAAGTTGTCCATGTAGTAGCATCAAAGGTTTGTGTGGTAAGAAGTATTTAGTATGGGAGGGTATGCTTTGATATATGGAACCCAGATGGTAAGCAATTATGTATATCTTGCTAAGGAAGCTTGGTTGCTTTTGGTGTGTGTGTGTGTGTGTGTGTGTATGTGTGTAACATGTGCATATCCTGGGTGTCATGCTATTGGTAAAGCAAGTGTGTATAGGACACATGCCGTTCCTCTTTCCCCTTCGTCTGTAAAGTAGATTTTGACATGTAATTTTTAATGCATCTCAGGTCATGGAACAGTGAATTCTTTTCTTGGTAGATGTTAATACTGAAGAATTTGAAGGGAATCATGAGTGGAGTTGCCTGTCTTTCATCAAAACAAAAATGAAGTCCTTCTCGACCTTGTACTTTGCACATAGGTTGAAGATAACTGTATACATCATTCATTTTTGAAATACGACTTTTGTTTACAGTTACTGGAGATTTTGCTATTTATTTGGGAAGCAATTTGAAAGTGAGGAGAACTCAGCATATGAAGATTGAACATGTCATCAACTAGTCCAAGGAAATTCAAAGTCAAAAATCAAATCCTTACATTTATGAAAGACATCATCTAGGCTGGGCATGGTGGCTCAGGCCTGTAATCTCAGCACTTTTGGAGGCTGAGGTGGGAAGATTTTTGAGCCCAAGAGTTTGAGAACAGCCTTGGCAGCATAGCAAGACCCCACCTCTACACAAATAAAAATAAAAATAATAGGCCAGGGGTGGTGGCACATAACTGTAGTCCCAGCTCCTTGGGGATCTGAGGGCAGAGGATCTCTTGAGCCTGGAAAATCGAGGCTACAGTGAGTTGCGGCCGTGTCACTCAAGCCTGGGTGACAGAGCGAGACCCTACCTCGGAAAAGAAAAAATAAAATAGCCAAGATCTTGTATATGGAATTTACAGATTATTTTGGGGAAAAAAGATATGTTACTTGAAGTATTCATTCAATCAAGCTAAAAATATTCTAAGTTTAGTATTGTTTTATTTTTCTGTCTCAGTTTGGACACTAATACTGTGGTTTGCCCAACATGGAATCTTCAGAATCTGAGAGCTCTATGAATATTTGTCGTTTGGGCTTAACTAAATTAGAACTCTTGTGGAATACCATATTTAGAGTTCTCCTTTAGAGTAGAGCCCAATTAGCATCTTATAAATAATGCAAATATGAATGAAGCAGTAAGAATTCTGCCAAAGTTCACTGCTTGTTTTCAACATATTGCTATTTACAAATATTTCTTTATTTTTTAATGTAAATTCTTTGCAAAGTATTATTATAAGTACTGACAGCAATAATTCACACTTTAAATAACAAAGAATAATGACAAACACAAATCCCCGATAGTACTTACAATTTCCTCCAGTTTGGCAATCCTCCTGTAAGACATGAGGATGTGGATTGCTCTTCAGTATCACTGATTCTTCTGTCATTTAAAAAGTGATTGGATAAATTCAGCCTCTTAAATTCCTAATTTAGTAGCCTTGATATAGTCAATCTAAGTATTAATGGTATTTTGGCACCTACAATTCTTATATTTGATGTTTAGGGGTGTGCAAAAAATTGTGTAGACCAGACTTTCTGTCTTGAAGTAATGTCCATGACAAATAGAGATCACATCCATTTTAAAAAGTGAAGATTACTCTAAGTGGGCAGAGAACAGAGACACTTATGAACTGTGGGTGGTTAGGCAAAAGATCAAGGAGTCAGTGATCAAGAAAGAGTCAATGATCAACCATGAATAAAATTCAGATCATCAGCAAGTGTTTAGGCTGCAAGCATGTGAAATATTCCAGTCAACTAACAAATTATCTCTGAGGCTAACTAGGGCTCCCCAAGCATCAGAGAGTTTACCAGCCAGAATGTAAATTAATCCTGCTTAAATATTTTCCAATTGCCTTCCTCTGCAGGAATGTTCAATGTTGGTTGAAGAGTGTTGAGAATACAGGTGTCCTAAACACATCAACCTTCGAGGCTTTCCAGGTCTCTACTCTCCGATTTCACCCCTCTGGTCTCTGTTCTGATCAAATCAGCAGTCTTTTCCCAGAGGGCAAAAGCAGTCTCTTCGCAGGAGCTCATATGTGCCAGCCACTCCCTCCTTTCTATTTGGTCAAACCTTCCACTTTCTTCCAGCTCAAGTCTACCCTCCTGCACTTTTGCACTTAGCTTCCTGGGATAGAGGCGTGCAAGGGATGCCTTTATCCCAAATTATAATTGGCCTTCTAAGCTTTAAAATGATAATGGAATTTGTTTTGCTGTCATTTGCCATTTTTATTGACACAATTTTAATACAGAAAATTACATTCAACTCTGGTTTTTGATGCTGAATATTTTGTGATGAAGGAAAGAATAAGTTTTGAAATAAATGTGTTTTATTAAGTTTTAAATGCTTAAAAATCAGGTAGCATTGGAGAACTCAATTTATTTCCATTGTAATTCCTCTGAGGGAAATAAGTTGGTCTCATATCTATACTGAATGTAATATTGTGTTAATTATAATACTGCAGAGATAAAATAGAGGAAACACTAATGGACTAATTATGCTAAATATTTCCATTTCTAAGTAGACAGATAACAAAAAAAGTTAACATTCCTACTTCACTTTAATTCATTTTATAGACTTTGGAGGTACAGGAACATCAAAGTATGCTAAGCAATTTTTTAACTATATATTTTTTTGCCCTTTGCTTTGTTTAAATGTTGATTTCTCCTTGATTTTATAAGTTACTTCCTTTTGATCCTTTTATTATATTCTTTTTTCTGTAGTCCTATGTTTACTTAGATCATTTAATATATTATATTATTCAAGTATTTCAGCAACAGACATTTTTTTATATTAGAAGCATTGGAATCATTTTAAAAATCAAAACTTTAGGCATAACCTCATTATACAAATACAGGCAAAAACTTGAGGATGCTAGAGTAGGAGACCTGGGATCCCCTACTTTTGTGGGGGTCTGAGTCTCATTTCTATTCTACATCCTTCAATGTGAAGGCAAGTGAAAGATAGGTTGACAACATTGATATATTTAAAAATTATGTATCCTTAATTACAGTGATTTTATTTCCCATTGGATCTTCTATGTAAATACTACTGATAGAGCTGGCTGAGTTGTTTTTATAAGACATATATATTTACATATTCCTACATATGAAATTGTATGTAGCTGTAACTGAATGTGGGTGAAAAAAAAAAAAAAAAAAAAAACCTCATCTTCCTTAATTTGTTTGAGAAGTAATTATAAAATGAAATGACTGGTCCTATGGTAATTGTTAATTATGAAACAATTACTCTGCAATAAAACTCTCAGCTAAATAGGTAATATATGACATTTTCATGAGTTAGTTTAGCCATTTGGTTAAAATATAAAATGCTTCATATCTATCTTGGTTATACATTTATTAATGCCATATGGTTGATCGTCTGTGTAAGTGTCTCTCTAACTGGTTTCAGATAGCTGAAAATGGAAACAAGTTTTCTTTATAAGTAATATAGAAAATAAACATATCCCACCATAAACATGAATATGATTATCTATCACTTCCTATTTTTTTCCTTCAAAGGTGTAGTCTATGTAATTCTGAAGAATCATTTGTTGAAAAAGAAAAAGGCTTAGAATTATCAGATCTAACAACTAAAAAGTCTTGAAAGTTCTTCTTGCTCCACCCTCTCATTTTACAGATAGAAAAAGATAATTCCTCTTTTTAAAATTAAATATAGTTTCTAAAGTGAATGGTTTGAGAAACAGTTGATTCTTCTCTGTAGGCCATAGCATTTCAGGGCTTTAGATGTAATGTGACATTTCACACAAACAGAAGTGTTGATTTTGTAATAAGTAAGTAATATTGCAATATAATTGCTCTACGTGAATTGTGAGTGCTTATAAAGAATGACTGGTAAAATAGATGTCATAATTGTGCTCATAAAGCAATCTGAATGTTTATCTGAGGGTGATATTATTTTTCTCAAAATAATACTGCATGTATATTAAGAAAAAATTTACAAGGCTTTCACATTGTTCACCTGAATAGTATCCATATGTGTGTATGTGTGTGCGCCTGATAGTTTGTATACAAACTTCAAAAACAAGTTAAGTAGTACAATGCTTTACTGAATAAAACTAAACTAAAAAGCAGTGAATACAAACAGTTCTCCTGATTCAAAATTAGTTATTTTATATACTAGATATTTCTGCACTTATTATTTGTCAGCCAATAAAATATGGTAATATTTTGTGTGTGTATGTGTGTGTGTGTGTGTGTATTTGAGCTGTATCCTCATACAGAATTAGATATGCACTTGCGCCTCGTGGCTATGGGTATATATGTCTTATGTAAGTTGTATATAATATGACAGAAATTGGATCGTGTCACAGTTGTTTCTGGATGAGGTTGAGGATACCTCTATAGAACCAATCATTTTATTTTATGGTCAAAGAATTAAGATGATGCATAGATAGTGTCTTCCAAGCTCAAGGGATTTCATAGACCTCACTATGATAACAAAATTCAATAAACATAAAGGAAGCCATATAGAGTATGAAAACAAATCATGTATACCTCTGTGAGAAAATGAACTATTCTCCAGATGATTAGTGCCAAACAGCCCATTAATAGACTCTAACCTCAATATTTATAAGTGTAATTCTGAACTGCCACTGTAAACAAAACCCATTTTCTCATATGTCAAACCAGAAATTCAATGCATAGCATTTTGTCAGTTAACAACAGTTCTGTTTGGCCACATGATTAAATGATATTTAGGGTGATCCATCCCAAATGTGCCTGTTGACGATAGAAGTTTAGCGGTTCTTTAGTCTCTGGAAGTCACTTGTCTTAATTCACCAACTCACTGCCAAATTTTCACAGCTATAGCACCACCTGCAGTGACTTTATTTTACCTTGTTCTTGTAGTTCAAATAAACTTCATTCAATAATATTTCAGATGGCGATGTAAATAAAGAATTCATGGAGAGCTTTGGTCATCTCTTCCAACAGAAATTAAATGTTTCAAGTCTACTAATAGTACTCACTTTGACTATCTAGGTCTTTACTTGGAACCTGTCCATCAGGTGGTGTAGTCAGAGCTAACTTAATAGTAATAACATATTAAGGGAAGTCTTTTGTATCTGCTTTATCACCATATGACTGACTTCATAGGATTAATAAGGCACCACACTGGTATAAGAACAATGATTCCAAAAACTACAAGAAGCATATTATAAATTATTCTTGGTTGTACAATATAATATAATTGTAATGACTGGTTGGTTCTGTTGTTGAGTACCTCTGCATTCCACAATCCAATCAAAGGTCTAAATCTATACACGTTGCTGAAGCAAAGGTAATACAGTCCAGGCATTTACGTAGTTCAGATTACATGATGAACTTTATTGTATTATAAACTCAAGTTCTATATTGTTAGATTGGAAAAAGATAGAGAAAAATATAATAAGTTGAGATATTAGTTTTCATTTAAGTATCTGATAAGTGAGATTATTCTGGTGAAGGTTAGAGGGTATACTAATGCAGAATTTGAAATTTACATTTCTGTCATTATACTTTAATTTGAATTGTAATTTCTATTTTTGACACCCAGAAATCTATATGATGATTTTAATTAAAGTATCTTATGAAAATGATGATGTCATAGTTTACCTTAAAACTTAACAAAATATTTTAGACGAGAATAGAAGCACATCTCTTTTATCATGTGTTGCCTGTCTAAAGAAAGAAAAATATGGACTAGTTCCACTGAGGTCAGAAAGTAACTTTTAAATTAAAGATTTTTTTCCTATCAATAAATGGAATTTTCAAAAGAATCCCAATGGAATTAATCTCATTCTTTAGACAGTAATCCAAGTGAGGTTATTTCTATTTTGGAGACAGTCTTCAGAACAATTCAAAATGACTGTAAAAATAAATAATGCAGCCTAAAATACAGGTGTTTACTGGAGCAGATAGAGATTCTTCTCTGGGATACATAGGTCATTTGTGACTTTTGCCAATTGCTTCTTTCACTAAATGGTAGACCACAAGTGTTCCAGGGAAGAATTTTCTTTCTTCCCTGTTGGATTGAAGTAAGGACGTATGTCATACATAGCACAGCCACTGTGACAACACAAAGGGTTTTGCTCCCAGTCTGCAGCCTGAGCTCTTAAGGCACTGTCTTCCTGAATTGTACAAAGCAACTACTAGGCCTACTGGCTCGTTACGTAAATATTTGTGTCTCAATAAATGAGCTATTAAATAGTTGATTAACTGGTTATTATCTCTTTGTGTCCTTAGGCATCTCCAAACTATTGTCTTTAAAATGAGTTTGGAATGCACTTTCATGTTCCACTCTAGCTCTGATATTATCTGATTATCAAGATCTAGGCAAAGACATGTTACCTCAACCCTTTTACTTAAATTAGAAAGCAGATGCTGTAAATTATTGTTTGTGCATTAAATTCACATGATCTGAGTGAAAGCACATAGAGTTTTATTTGCTAAATATGTGACATATATATTTAGTTTCATACTTGCTAAATTGATGTATATTTTCATATATATGTACATATAATTTAATATCTAACATATTACCTGTTATATGGTACATATATATGAACATATACAGGAATTAGCATGTGTGTTATATGTGTTAAGTACGGTGAATGAACTGAGAAGAATGTGCTTCTCCGTAAAAGGGACTTTATCCTAATATTTACACATAAGCATTTATGTAGGTAATGAAAAAGTTGGCAAATTTTTTCTATGGAAGGACTAGTATATAATTGAGGCTTTGCAACCCAGCAATCTCAGTCACAGTTACTTAATTCTGCTATTGTAATGCAAAAGCAATTATTGACAATACATAAATGAAGGAGTGTAACTGTGTTCCAATAAAGTTTTATTTACAAAAGCAAGTGGTGTCCTAACTTAGCTTGAAAGTTACAGTTTGCCACTCCTAGGTCGTGTAGAAAAGATTCTGAATATATTCCTATTTTAATGAACTATCTGTTGCTATAGTGGTTTCATTTCTACCACAGCAAACAATGCCTAGAAAGAAGACTAGTCTATTAGGTGTTGATATGATTATTATTCTCCTGGATAAAATGAAGGAATTCTAGCACAAGTATGTATCTAAAAAAAAAAAAAAAAAAAAAAAACCATTTAGCATCATTTTGAACTCCAATAAAGCAAATTTTATGAAATCAAAAAGTTATTTTTACTTTTTATTTTTTGACACGGAGTCTTGCCCTGTCACCAGGCTGGAGTGCAGTGGCGCAATCTTGGCTGACTGCAACCTCTGCCTCCCGGGTTCAAGCAATTCTCCTGCCTCAGACTCCCAAGTAGCTGGGACTACAGGTGCACGCCACCATGCCCAGCTGATTTTTGCATTTTTAGTAGAGATGGGGTTTCACCATGTTGGCCAGGATGGTCTCAATCTCTTGACCTCGTGATCCACCCGCCTCGGCCTTCTAAAGTGCTGGGATTACAGGCGTGAGCCACTGCGCCCAGCAAATCAAAAAGTTATATAGCATGATCTAGACCTGCATTGTTCCACACAGTAACCCCTAGCCAAGGGTGGCTTTTTATGTTTAAGTACAAATTAATTAAAGTTAAATACGTTTTGTTTTTGTTTCTTAGTTGTAAAAAATATTTCAAGTGCTCAATAGCTACATTGGCCTAGTGGTTATCATAGTGGATACATGGAAAACACATCCATTGTTGTCAAAAGTGTTACTGGACAGTACTTATACTAGACCAAAAACACATTTACAGCTGTTAAAAGCATTCACTAAAAGGCAGACTATCTCATAGAAGTGAGAGAACTAGTGTGTCAGTAGGAAATAAATTGGGAACTTTTCGAATCTGTAATTGTTATGTAAGGATTTTAAAGATTTCTGTTTAATGCTATTACCACAGAACTTTCCTGGAGATTTATGTAATGCCTTTGTAAAATCAAAAGGAAATTACAGCTCAGTAACTGAGCTGTAAATGGCACCCATTGAAGTTACTCAACCACATTGCTCAAGGCCACCAAATTGCTTCTTGCAGGCTTCTACTATTCAGAAATCATTAAATACTGTCAAAAAAGCTTAATTTTAAAAATCTGAGCTTACATGCACCCAAAACACATTACTATAGGGCATTCTTTGTATGTCGTGTAGGACTGTTTTATTTTGTTACTCCCCTTCTGTGCATTCATTCCTAGCCTATGATACAAATTTAAAAAAGAATTATTCATATAACGAAGGGTTTAAAGAAACTTGGATCAAGACATATGTTGGCTAGTAGGAGACTTTTATTCCTTCACAAGTTGTTATTACTGAAACATTTTAGAAATTTCAGGAGAATGTTGAGGTTCTAAAGGAAAGTATTAATACACTTGACAGGTTTTAATTTTTTAATCTAGTCAAGGCAAACAGGTTTGAATCAATTATCTACAGTTTTCAACATATAATCAAGGATTTTGACAATATTTAGATGTTGAATTGCCAAGCTATTAGCAACCAAGAGATTTGATTAGACATTCATATTAATAAACACCTGTCATAATAGCATAACAGATGTTCTAGGAACGCAGCTAACACAAAATCTAAAAAATTTGGTCATATTTTTTGACAATGTGGTGCCTAAATTAAACTTTACAACCTTTATTATATTTGTTTTAATAAAATTCAATTGCTGAAATAATTTCTATGAACAGAAAAATATTTTTACGTCAAATGACTAAAAGGTTTTCATTGAAATCAAAGCCTCTTGCACAAACATTTGAAATTATCAGTTAAAAGTGCATTAGCAAAATACCAGTGTATGATGTGTGTATGTGTGTATAAAATATACACATGTTATTGCTAGGGGCTCCTGCATGGAACAGTGCAGGTCTGGATCATGCACATGCTCTAGGATCCACTATTTTAAAATTTGCCATAGTTCAGGTCCATATGTATAATTTTATTTGATACTCATATGTAACTTATATAGACTTGCAGTTTTTGACAGAAGGCATATTTTCAATGCTGGTCCACTCAATACAATGGTTGATATAATATGCTAAACTATTTAAATTAATACACACTCTTCCCTTTAGGATCATGTTTCATGAAAATAATATACATACACAGTATATAAAAAGAAACATTGAGGCCAGGCACAGCGGCTCACACCTGTAATCCCAGCACTTTGGGAACCCAAGGCGAGTGGATCACCTGAGGTCAGGAGTTCAAGACCAGACAGGCCAACATGGCGAAACACCATCTCCACTAAAAATACAAAAATTAGCTGAGTGTCTTGGTGCATGCCTGTAATCCCAGCTGCTAGGGAGACTGAGGAAGGAGAATCGCTTGAACTGGGGAGGCACAGGTTGCAGTGAGCCGAGATGGTCCCATTGCACTCCAGCCTGGGTGACAAGAGTCGATATATGATGTACTGTAGCCAGTGGATTCTGTGTTGTTCCAGAGAAGAGATTTAGGACCAATTTGGGGAATTCAGCAGACTTTTGTTGAATTTAAAGATATAGCTAATAGTTAAAGCTGTCAATCCAGCAAGAAGAAAACTATCCCATGGAGTTATAGGCCCGTAAGATGGAAATATGCAGTGTGAAATTAGATAGCTATTAGTCATGGAGTTTGTAGAAATTACTTCCACAGTTGAGAGACCCCAGACTAATTGACCATCAAGTTTCCATTCAACTATTAGTTTCTATAATTATATAGGTCAAAGGCATTTGTGATTGTAAAATATCATGATTCATGCCCACTCTGATTATCTATGATTATGTATTTTTTATGCAGTTGTCTCATTTTACTTAGTTTTATCCTTTAATTATGTATGGTTTAGGGTATTTATTGAAGAGAGAAATTACCTCCTTTGGGAAATCTCTGTGGATCAGATTTTTACAACTCCAACTGGACTTTAAATGTAACAGTTGTCTTTTTTGTTATTCATGTTCACTTACTGTTATTAGAGAACTTCTTTCAATTCCAAACTTGATTCAGATATTGTTCTTTCTTTCAACTAATATTCTCCCCACACCAACCAAGTATTTTGTCATATGACCCGGTTTTATTTTCACCTTACATCTATTAGCATCTGAAACTACCTTATTACCATTTATTTGTTTACATGTTCATTTGCTTTTTTAACTGTACTGTCTTCCCTATTTGATTTCAACTTTATGGGTGAAAATGCCTAGGAAAATTCCTGGTCTATGGTAAAAATGCACGATAAATAAATTTGATGAATAAATTAAGAAACAAATAGATGGCTGAATAAGCCACTTTTTTATTTTGCATCCATGAAGATTAAGATCTAATAGGCAGAACAGTCTGTTCCCAAAATGGTCTTTCCACTGCGATGTCATTTTCATCCAGTCATTCTGTGTTGCAGAGAGCAGGGGGCCTGCCTTATTCTTGTTTTTATCCATCATACAGCATAACAAAGTGCCACACACATAACAAATTATGAACAACTGTTAAATGTACGGGTGAATTAAAACCCTTCATGGAAGTGATATCACTTTTTCTAAAATGTCTTGGTAAACTAGACTCTTTTACAATTAAAACAAGAGAAAGGGAGTTGCTGTGTGTTGATTTTTGGCCCTAAACACAATAAATGAAACTGGGAAACTGGAATAGTATAAACACGGGACAAGAATCAGAAGTGCCAGGCTTGATTGACCCCTACGCTACACATTTCTGGCAGTGTGAACTTGGTCAAGCCACAATCTTGCCTGCACATCAATATTTTTTTTGCAATTGTGTCTAATAATCTCTGTCATTCCTATACTCCAGGCTTGCTATGTATATCAAAAATGCAATATATGTGGGAAATTTGTTTAGGTTGCAAAATGCCATACAATTAAAACTTACCAGTGTGGATAGCATTAAAACTTCTGTGAAACCAAGGAGCAGCAACCTATCCAATTCACATGTAAAAATAACAAGTGTCTCTAGTTTTAACTAGCAGGAGAATAGAGGGGAATAAGGGAGAAGAGAAAGCAAAGAGACAAAGAATAAAAAAGAAGCAAGAGTGAGAAAAGGAAGAGAAAGAGAAGATAAAATATACAAGATGAGGTCACAGGAGGAGAATGTGGCCAAGAGGGAGGAAGAGAAAAGGGAGTAGAACCAAGAAGAGAGAAATAATTGCATTGGAGGGGAATTGTGAGTGGCATCTATGGTGACCACAGATAGGCTAAAATCTCTAAATTGAGACTTCATTCATTTCAAAGCAGTAGACTAGGTGAAGTGAGGGATGAGGTAGGATTGTGTATTTCAAATTAACAAAGGATTAGCCAGCATGAGCTGTCATCCCATGGAAATGGGTGACTACAAATGCCAGTGACAGGGGGACATTAACCTATTCATTGCTAAAGTAGAAACTGCAGCAAGAACATAGGCTTATGCCCACTAAGAATCTCTTCTTAGTTGGTTGACATGCATTCTAGTTTTCAAGACCCAAACTCTAGTAGAAGACCACCTTCTGGTAGTGGTGGCCTTGCAATGCATATGACTTGACTGACTGCTTACATTTTGTACAGTTTGTCACAGCTGAAACCTCTGCAGTTTTCACCAAGCCTAGCCTGACACACTTTTCTGACAATCAATTATCATGTGCATGGCATAATAATCTGAACATAACCTTTGAAAGGAAAATTAAATCATTCATCTCACTTCAGTGATCCTTGGGAGCCATCTGAGTGTGTGGAAAACTAGTTGCTATAAAAGATGCCCAAACTCAGCTCTTAAAAGACAGAGTAGAACCTACAATTCCCAGCCCTTCAGCTATTATTTTCCATGTTTCTAAAATAAGAGTTATGTTTAACAATAAGCTCTCTTTTGTTCTTTAGATCTTTTACTATTATTTGTAACAATGCTTTCCAGTTTTCAATTTGAATTCCTCTCGCTTTTAGTTTTTCGTTGGTCTAAAAAGTCCCTAAAAATAATTCCTGTTGTCTTTACTACAGCATCTGTGCTACAGGAATAAACTGATTTTTAGTTATTCTTTAACTTACATAGTACTTACTTCTCTAATATCCAGCATCTGAAATGAGGAGCAATAAAAATAGGTCCTTATGGTCATTCATAGTTTCTATTTGGAACTAATTTAGTAAAGGAGGAAGGAGGCTACATTATGGATAATAGTAACATGTTGAAGGTAGATGCATGTTAACAATTTTAGAATGAACAATGTTTTAGGATAATCATTCACTGCCTATTTTGATTATGGCAAAATTATCCATTATGAATATCGCCTTTATTTTGAGCCTTCAAAAAAATGAATACCTTTTTTTTCCTTCCATCTCTTCTCTACATGCTTTCTTATAATCTTTTGTTTGGAAATACCTAATAGAACCAAGAATACAAAATAAAAGTCAAAAACTTGAAGCTTATTTGCAACTCAGATAAAGGAATTGATTAATTCATCTCTTGACATGTATATTTTTGGAAGATTTGTGATATGTAAGACCATGGCTAGTCTCTCTACTGTTCTATCTCCAGATTCTCTGGGAAAACCAAGCATGAGTCAGCCATGGACCACGCCTTCAACATGCTTACAATCTTGTTCAAGAACTGAGATATCTATATACATAACCCTAAAGGGAGAAAGGGGTGACAGTCTCAAAAGAGGTATGGGTAAGATGATAGATATGTTCAAAGAAATCAAAGGTTTCTACCCCGCTTTGGGCAACAGGAAATATACTCTGGAAAAAATAACATTGGAGTTACGGCTTTAAATATTAGTCTTCAAAATGGGGCTATAAGATGTTCTTTAGGAGGATGAAAGGAAAACATTAGAAAGTTTCTTTATATTTGTTATCTAAAACATAAAAATTGTAACCTTCCTAGGATTTAATGTGTGATTGGCATTGACACTATCCTTTAGTGTATATCCCAGACAAGAGCTTTATTAAAGGGTTGTCTGTGGTGCTGTCACTTGTTCTGTAGCTTTCAACATTATCACAATCAATGCATCCCTAGATTTATGAATTATACTATTTAGTTGTAACTAATATAATCCTCCTTAAGTGTGACCCATTGTTTTAATTTTTTTATAAAATAAACTACGCATTAAGGATAATTAAAAGGGAAGCCCAAACAGAGCAAGAAGATGTCAGAATTGGCAGTTCTCTTAATCTTAGGAGGAGATGATGGTCAGCAACATTGCAAAATAAAATCAGTGATTATCCAGTCAAAATTGAAAAGAAGTAGTTCAGTAAAATTAGTTATCAAGAAGACTAAAATTAGTTATCAAGAAGTAGTTCAGTAAAATTAGTTATCAATTCAGTAAAATTAGTTATCATGAAGTACAGTTTGGTTGCTTGTTTGTTTGTTTGTTTGAGATGGAGGCTCACTCTGTCGCCTAGACTGGAGTGGTTCAAGTGATTCTCCAGGGTTCAAGTGATTCTCCTGCTTCAGCCTCCTGAGTAGCTGGGATTACAGGTGCGTGTCACCACACCTGGCTAATTTTTGTCTTTTTAGTAGAGATGGGGTTTCACCATGTTGGTCAGGCTGATCTTGAACTCCTGACCTCGTGATACGCCCACCTTGACCTCCCAAAGTGCTGGGATTACAGGTGTGAGTCACTGTAGCTGGCCTGAAGTACAAATTTGCATCCTCTAATACTCATTTATAAATTTCCCCTGAGGGAATATTGCATCTTGAGATTGTTGTTAATGACATTATCATTAGCAAAATATTTAAAATCGTTTCTTTTATCTTTATTTGATCTCTTTAAAATGTATATTTCTGTATACATCTTATACATAACAGTAGCATGATAATGCAGATATAACATAAATAAACAGACATATAGAGAATGAAGATAAAGCATGTAAAGACTCTATTCTGGACAGAGAATAAAATAGAAGCCCCAAAGCAACCTATTTGGCTAAAACTATGAATGTTTTGCTGTTTAAGACACCAAAAGCTCAACGTGAAGAGGGACGCCTTTTGGATGCCAGCTCCTGGCGTGAACATATTAGACTTCTTGGAACTGATCCCATGGAACAGGCACAGTCTTAATGATTTCAGTCTTCTGGGAAAATGTCATCTTTTTTCCCAGTAAGGGGCAAAAAAGTTATTCAGCACCAATGTGTAAGCCACGAAAATAAATTCTATGAGTTTCCTCCTGAAAACTGCAAAGGATTTGAATATATTCAGAGTAACCTTCCTGTCACATGGCTGTGGGTTTTCTCATTTGCTATCTTTTCTTCCTAAATAACCTCACTTAATTGAGACCCAGTATCTCATGTTTCAATGATTGTCTTCAAGAAAGAAACACTGGGGTCTGGGGAGCAGTTCCAGGCAGTAGAGAAAGGCAGCCTTCTCAGCCCGGTTCTATATGCTCCAATGCCATCATATGGTTTTCAGGAGTATTTCAGGAAAAGGTTGAGGCCTATTTTCAGAAAGACAATTGGCAGACCTTAAATGAAATAGATCTTTTGTAGAAAAAGGCTGTGGCCTAATACATCCTGGCAGTGTGACTTAAGGCACAGTGCTGGGGGAGCACCACAACGCACAACTTCTAGGAAGGAAGGAGGGGAGGGAGGGAGGAAGGAAAGGAGGAAGGGAGGAAAGGAAGGAAGAGAGAAGGCAGGAAGGAAGGAGGAAAGGAAGGCAGGAAGGAAGGAGGAAAGGAAGGGAGGGACAGAGGAAGGGAGGAGGAAATGAAGGAAGGGAGGGAGAAAGGAACGGAAGAAGGGAGGGAGGGAGGATCTAAAAGCCTGGCTTATATTCCTTTCAGAATGACACCAACAGAAGACTCTCCAGATGGTGCCAGGTCCAAATATTTAAGTATGGCGTTAATCTATTTTGTCCTGAGGCACACATTTTTTTATGGCAAGGACACATCCACATGAGAAGGAGGATCACTCACAGCTGCACATGATGCTGAATAACTACCGTATTACAGTGATTTTGTTTTAACATTTGTTAATTGAAGAGGCATTATGTTGTATCTTTTTGCAATAGATAAATAATTGGATGTTAGGCCTCATGAAGGGTGGAGGGTGGGAGAAGGAAGAGGACCAGGAAAAATAACTAATGGGTACTAAGGCTTAATACCTGACTGATTAAATAATCTGATGGAGAGAAAAAAAAAAAAATTTAAATAATGTATGAGTCTGAACTAGAGCTGATTATTTAAAATTTTTAAATCATACCCTTTAAAAATTGACTTTAGGTCACTGCACAATATAATAATTCAATAAAGCATGTAAATCAATTGAGAGCAGCAAAAGTGACACATTAACATGAAAACTGGCTGCATAACTCAGCATGTCTCAAGTCATACTCAGTCTGAATAAGCTGATTGAAAATCGTAAGCTTTACAGTATCCTAAAATTTAATGACCTGTAGCTATACCAGACTAGAATGGTGGTGGGGGGGCTGCAGGTGGCAAAGATCAGCTGCCAAAGATCTTGTCATCTCAGAAACAACAACAAGGCCTGAGACTGGTGGCAAGGCAGACCCTTGAACTAACTCTGAACTGAATCTATTAGCTGTGATTGGTCATGACTAAGTTAATGGCTCTTTCGCCTTTGTGTGTTTCTTCAACTGGACCTTAGAATAATATTACGCCATGACCAGAATAAGAAGTGAGTTGGTAGGCTCTGAGAAGGTCAGATGCTAACTAATAATGGCTAAATTATGTTATTTCCTAAATTGAAAGTGATTATTTTCTGAGCTTATGAAATTTGGTCTGATATGAAAGGAGTAGGGGCAGTCAGTATATCAGGGTGGTTTAAAGTGAAGCTGGAAAACATGCCCAGACTCTGTAAGAATCATGTGCATGATTAATGCTGAGGCCACTGCCAACAGGAAAAAGAGGGACTCCCACGGTCAGAGAGTGTGATTGTATTTACAGTACATTGACTTTGATTAATGTGCACACTCAGAGAAGTAATGTGTGGAAGGCAAGAAAAGACCTGTTTTCAAATGTTGGTGCTGAGTACAGATTTCTCATGTCCAGAGAAGGTGTCAATGAATAGTGACTTTTAGTCTTTTGGTTTGCGGGGTGTAGTGGGGTGTGGGTGAAGAGAACATTACAGGGGTAACTTTCTCATGTATGAGGGAAGATAAAAATGGCTTTCTGGCACAGTGCGGTGGCTCACGCCTGTAATCCCAGCACTTTGGGAGGCTGAGGTGGGCAGATCACGAGGTCAGGAGATCAAGACCATCCTGGCTAACATGGTGAAACCCCGTCTCTACTAAAAATACAGAAAAAAATTAGCTGGGCGTGGTGGCGGTTGCCTGTAGTCGCAGCTACTCGAGAAGCTGAGGCAGGAGAATGGCGTGAACCCAGGAGACCGAGCACACATTGATCTGAGATTGTGCCACCGCACTCCAGCCTGGGCGACAGAGCAAGACTCCCTCTAAAAAAAAAAAAAAAAAAAGGCTTTCCTTGTGCATTCTTACTACTCAAGTACTCACATGAGTCTGGAGAGTCACCACTGAGTAGTTTATACCACATCTCACAGTTTCAATAACCAATCGCTTTTAAGGGGATTATTAAGTAGTTTTAACTATACTGTCATCCTTAAGCAATGCCTTTAAGTATGTAGTACTTATATAGTACTTGAATGTCTTATGAAAACATATACTAGGGTTTTCAAGGCCCGTGGGTGTCAAAGAGTAAATGAGTATATATAATAATCACCTGAAAAAAAATGTTCTCTTCTACCCTAGAAGAGGTTTTCCTTCTTCCTCTTGCCCCATGCCAGAGCCTTATGTGCTTTCAGGGAGTGTATATGTGTATATATAATGTGTAACACCAGGACAGGGAAAAGGCACATTAAACTTAATATGTAGTATATGGGGGAAGGAGAGTAGCACCAGATATATAAGGTGTCTTCCCAGGTAATTCTGGTTCTCTCAGGTCTCCAAATTTTTCCAGGCCACCCCGCTTTGATATGAATTGTAAGTAAAGGAGCATACAGCTAGCAAATAATTAAGAACCAAGAACCTGATCCTTTCACTGGAAGTTGGAATAATATAGGTCATGTTAAAAAATAACTGGCAATCTAGAGAAATAGTCACCATAACACTGTCAATTTTTCCCAATGATTGATTTGATTTAAATGCAGGAAAATCAATAGCTTCATCATAGGAACTGATTCTGACTACTTGGTAGTGACTCTTGAGGACTGTGTAGGCTAAATAATGGCTCTCCAGGATGTCCACCTTCAAATTCCCAAAACCTGTGAAGAGAGCTTATTGTAAATCGTCTGTGTTGGTCCAATGATATTATAGGAGTCTTTTCAAGAGCACAGGAGAACAGAAAGAAGAAGGACATGAATGTGATAACAGAAGCACACATTATAGTGATATGCTTTGGAGATGAAAGAAGAAACCACAAGCCAAGGAATACAGGCAGCCTCTAGAAGCTGAAAACGATGAGCGAATGGATTTGCCTCTCAGAGCCTCTAGAAGGAACCAGCACTGCTGGCACCTCCCCTCTAGCCTAGTGAAACTTACTTTGGACTTCTCAGTTCAAGAAATATAAAATAATAAATTTGTATTGTCAACACGTTGGTTAATAATTTCTTACATTGGCAGTAAGAAACTAATGCAAGAATTGCATGAAGGAAAATTAGTAGAACAACTGATAAAAGAGTGATGCCAGTCATGGGTTATAGAGGGAACAGTAAGAATTAGAATGCATGCAACTACCAACTCTACTTTTCTCTTTAGGTTGATGCAAGAATTTCCTTGCCATTGAAAGAGAGAGCAGAGGAGAGTGGTAGTGTTTCTTGGATAGCTATGCTCTTTAGATATTATAACAAACAAACTTAGTCAAAAAATAGGCTGAAGTCCTTAGAAGAACTTCTACCTAGAAACCACAGTTTTCACTAGTGTAAAGTTTCTTAGCTAACATGAATGGCTATTTTTGTTGGTTCTAGGGAACATCGGATGGTCAATCATGGACCCCCACAACTAAGTTACATGTCTTTTTGAACAAAGTGTCCAATTGCAGGAGAAAACAACAGTAGTTTCCCCCCTTGGTCTATCTCTTTTCAGACCCAAGTAGAATAGGAAAAAAAGGAAAAGAAAAAGATAAATGCCAGGTTGCTGATGAAAGAAATGCAACCAAAGAAGAGGCTATTTATTTTGTAATCCTTGGGATTATCAGACCCACTTAGAACAATGGCTAGGAATATCTTGTCTCTGTGTATTTATTTGCAACATATAAAACATTCCACTGATTCTGAAGCACCCATCGAATTTCAGTGCTTTAAGATGCATACTGATATAAAACCTATGGTGATACTTTCACCGCATGATTTGTTTTTAATTGGCTCTGAAAACATGGATTTAAACTCCTTGCTATTCAATTGAAACTGATCTGTATTCCTATATGCTGGAGAAAAGTTAAAAACTGTTGAGCATCTCAAATTCTGTTTTCTTGTTTACTGTATAAAGATAATAGATTTTAGGAGCAGAGTGGGCATGCAAAGCAGCATATGATGTGATGTGCACAATTACGGGCGTAACCATGCTATGAATGCCCTTAAATGTGTGTAGTGCAAAAGGTGTGTAGCTCTACGCAGCAGTGCTGGGTATGAGAAGTGAGTAAGAAAAGTAAGCAATTGCAACAGTGCCTGGAACATTGTAAGCACATAATAACACAAAAATGTTTGTTATTATATATGTTGTCAGTACAAAATCACACACAAAAATATCAAAGCTTCAGACTTACAAAGTCCTGGAGAAAATAGTCTGTTTTACTAAAGACAAAAATCAAAATTATTTGGCTTGCTGACCTTTATTTTGCCTGCAATGCAACAAAAAACAAACCTTGCCAAAGAAATTCTTCATTGTAATTCTACCTTTGGTTTCGCCTGTGAGTTTCATGGGTTTTTTTTCCCTCCATGAAATTATTCTACGAATTCTACAATCTGTCTAGGATTTGTTACAATACTAACAGGTAAAGGGTAAATTAGGGTATTTGAGGACTGAAGAACAGAAAAAAAATTATGTCTAGGATTTCTTTAGAAAAGTAGTTGTGAATTTGAGGAAAGGAATTCCTTCTCTCTCTCTCTCTCTCTCCCCCCTCCCCCCCTTCTCGCTCTCTCTCCACATACACACACACCACCACCGGCATCACTAGTACCACCACCACCACCACTACCAACAGCAGCAGCAACAGCAACAGTAATAAAGTATTCTCCCAGTTTGGTTTCCCAAAATATCTGGGAAATACACTCTATCCTTGTTTCATAAGCAAATGCAACATTGAATATGGAACACTATTATTATGTACAAAGTAGAATTCTTGTAATTTTTGTTTTTAATAATAGATCCTCTAGATGGTGACAACTTCAAAATAAGAAATAAAATTGGTCTTGTGCCCAGGCAGAGTATATGTCGTGTAATTACAGCTGTATTAGTGAAGTGCCTCAGTTCTTTGCCAATTTTTCCCATCTACTTGGTGACATCCAAAATTTCCTTTCACAAGGAACACCGCCTTTTGTTGCTGAAATGAAAATAAATAAAATATAGGATTTAGCACTCCTGGGATCATGTGCAAAGGCAATGCTGTGAGTTCATAAAACCCTGTTTTCTTTTCTTTCCTGGACCAAATAGAATACATTTCCCAGCTTTCTTTGCAGTTGCATGAGTCCTTGTATCCCCTTTCTAGAATATGGGTGGGAGTGATGTGTGTCAATTTCTGTTCCAACCCTAGAAGTCTCCTATGAGATCTATTCTCATTCCTTTCTGTTGTTGGATATCTGGATGCAATGACTCCCTGCAGAAGGCTCTGCAGCCTTAGGGGACAGGATATCTTGTAGAGAGAAGGTACCTAGGTCCTTGAACAACTACGTGGTACATAGCCCACCACCCCACAATCTGCAGCAACTATGATGTGAGAGTGGAATAAACTGTATTGTGCTGAGCTACTAAGACGTTTTGATATTATAATAGCAGTTAGGCTAATCTGAATAATATGAAACAAGAGAAACAGAAATGAGACAAGTATATACAATGTCAGACAAACATTTTCCCTCTCTCATGGAGCAATACATTTTTTAGAGTTGAATCCCAAAAATTCTTCAGGATACTAATTACTCAACGTGATTGGTAGCTGATTATTCATTAACTGATTTTCTGAGAACTTTTATGGGGTCCTCAAAACTTTAGAATGACACTTTACAAGAGAAAGTAACAGCCAGAGGGAGAAATTTGCCTAATTAAAGTTTCATGTTTGAATTAGTAGAAGAACAGTATGTCCTTGCTTGAGTCTATATCTCTTTTCAACTCATCATTTTTGGTTGCTTCCATGATAATTACTTTTTTTTCTTTTTTATCTAATACAGAATTACAAGTAAGGGAATTCTGGTAGTAGAACTGCCTTACTCTTATAATTTAGCTCTATTCTTGTAGAGTTGATTTATTTAATCCTAGGAAGTTATGCTACCACAAATATCTGTCACTAAGAGTAAATAAATTCTGTAATAGGAGTTAAATAACAACTATAAACAATAACAACTACACAGAGGGAGAGTTTGTGTGTGTATATATTTTATATTCCTTTTTTCTTAGTGAAAGAATATATGGACAAGGCTCTGCAAAGTACTGCTGTCAGCAGGTGTAAGAAGGAACTCAATATAATCCATTCATTGGTGTTATCTGGCAAGTACTGTAATTTTGGAATCAAAAAAAAGTGAAAAGGTGCTGATGTACCTTAAGAACAGTAAAAAGTAAATAAAATGAAAAAGTAGATTTTTATAAAATATAATTATTTGTAAAAGGAAAAGGAAAGAAAAAATGACATTCGATGAACATCTACTATGTGCCAAATGTTGTGTAAACCATTTGATTTTCTATTCCTTACCATGTGACAAATGCCACAATTTTACTTTAATGAACAGAAAATAAGCTCAGACCAGCAAAGTCACCTACTGAAGACTACATGGCTAATCAGTGGCAGTCCTGGGATGCAGACAAAATTTATTTTTCAAGTCTGTATTCATTTCAATCTACTTTATTGCAGCATTAAATTTGAATGTTAGAAATAAAACGATTGTGTCTAAAGCTAAGACTCTCAGATAAAAGTTCCATTTGTTATATTATAAATAAACATCAAAGTGCAATCTCCCATGTAGCAAGGCACATGGAATGGCTGAGTTTGAGTGTAGTGTTCAGAACCCAGGGAGAAGGAGAGAGGGAAGAAAGGTAATGGGAATAAGAGACAGAAAGAAGTAATAATACCTCAAGAAAGAAACCCCAGGACTGTAGGCTACTGGGGACATTTCAACCACTTGTCATGACCCCTGAAATGTATGCAATGTAGTGTGTGTGTATATATATATATATTATTGTACTGGGACAGAGATTTAGGCTGTATTCCTTGAGGCTGCTATGTTTGAGAAAGTCATTGTTGGTGGACCTCCCAACTACCCATCACCTATATTTAACCCTGGTCTTCAATCTGTTGCATTAATGGTAATGTCCATCAATGGCTAAGGTGATATTCTAATATTTTAATTTTTAACTCGATGTGTTTTATGGGAGGCAACATAGCATAGTTGTTGAAAGTGGACTCTGTGGGCACATTCCCTGAGTTCAAATCCCATCTCCAGTATTTACTAGCTATGAAACTTGGTCAAGCTATGTTTGACTTGTCTGTCAGTTTGCTCATCTGCAAAACAAGCACAAGAGTAACTATAAACGTAGGGATTATTATACTGGTAAAATTAATGTGTGTATAGAATAGTGTTTGGCAAGCAGAAAATGCTAAATGTGCTAACTCTTAATTCCAGAAGAAAATATATGCTATTATTGTGTTCATTTATAAAGTGAACCACTATGTTATGGGACTTATTCTATATAAATATGAAAGGAAAAAAGGATTAAGGAGAAAGTTTTTGGTCTTTAATACTATTATGTTGTCAAAGATTTAGGGACTAAAAATATAAATAATATAATTAAGCTTTCTGTTTTGTTTTTGCACAATAGCAGAAACTACCAAATCATTTCATAGATATTCACTATCCCTAAAAAGACAAAATAACTCTATGAAAACATTTGGTATTTTTTGTTTTTAAACCATAGCCCTAGTTAATTGACCTGTTTCTGATCACCTTTACCATCTTCTTATTTCTCATTTTAATCAAAAGAGAAAGGAGGGAGGAGATGAATGCCAGAAATGAGATGAGGTCAGGGATAGGAAAGAGAGTCAAGGATGGGGCAGTGTCAGAAATGGCTGGCAGGTTTATGCCAAGCCAATAAATTAAGTTTCAAATATATGCCTTTCACTTATCTTAACAAAATGTCTCTGGTATTACCATCACTGGGTTATGTAACCTTTTTCATTATACTTTCTAACCCATAATGTTTTAAAATTATCTTTATTACATTTTACTTTCTTTAATTGACAAAATGTATATATTTATTGTGTACAAGATGATGTTTTGAAGTATGTATAAAAATTGAATGACTAATTAACATATGCACTACCTCAGCTAGTCGCATGTGGCAGGCCCTCTACTTCAGAGCTTGATCTGCTTTTTATTTTATTTTTTTGGATTATGATTGTAACCACTGTTTATTAAAGACTTCTGACCTCTGATTTCTTTAAAATATTTTTGATCTCTAACCCTTTCTCCTCTAGGTCTTTTTCTGTAGGATCCAATGCAGTAATTTAAGATGCTATTTGCTGACAGGAGATCCCAAGAACCCATTATGAAAATGAAGGCAGCAAACAACCTTTGAATATATTTCCCAATTTAAAAAGCCTTCATTACATAGTACATTTCAGGCTGAGAATTTTAAAAATTTATCACAGTTTCAGTAATTGTAGAATCCTCTTGAAGTTTGGCATGATATAGACTCATTTGTAAAATGAGTATTTTGTTTGGCATTCAGTAGGAAGCTTGCCAGGCAATACATTTAATTAAGAACATGAGGAAGAGAATAATTGTGGTTTGGCATAGCATATTATCATTACTTTTAGGTTCTACATGTGTTTAAGATAGTGGTCTCCTAACAAGGTATGCATTTGAAACTAGAGGTAATTTCCCTTTCATCAGTCCAGGGTTTTGAAACAGGGAAACCTACTATTTTGAGGGGAAGGGTACTTTAGCTGCTCTTTAGATATAACATTGTCTATCATTTAAGCTATGAGAGACTTAGCTGCTCTCCTTAGAAACAACCTTTGTCCATTGTTTAAGACCTTGAAAATTGATGCATTGCCTTTCAGGAGCGTAGACAGCTTTATTTAAGTTTAACATTCTCTAGAGATGCATTGAAATAATGAAATGCAATGCCTTTCTTGAACATAACCACGTACATAACATCTAGTCCTGCCTGATGTGTAAAGTAAATTTGATAAGAGCAACTCAAATATTGTAATGATTGATGTTGATTTTATTTTATTACGAAGCAAACTTTGTCAGCAGATTCAGAGAAAACGTGTGATGATAACCATCTATGAGACGAGGTTTCCATTGTGTTAGACATGCTGTTTCATTTTTACAGGGAAACTTGCTAATAATGATTTTGAGAAGCACCATGGGAACAAGGGCAATGAAAGGGCCTTTTTTGGCTTACAGGGCACAAGTATTTTAGGTTCAGATTTTCAGGTATAGAGTTCTTTGATCATTTAGCTTTGCATGAATCAACTCTGTCTTTTATCACTACATAGTGCTATTCTTCTTAGTGAACAAAGACTTTCTTCTAATAACACATCTTATTGGATTTAATATTAGGGCGTCTATTCTCAAGGTCGGTTCAAGGCATAAATAAGATATGCACCAAGATTGTTTTCACTCCCTGTCTTTTCTTTAGCAACTGCATTTTGGTCTCTCAGAATTTTTCTTTTCTCACTCTAGCTAGTTTATTCCTTTTTCCCCTCCTCACTATCCCTCTTTCCTTTGAAGCATCAAAACAATTGCTTTAGTGAGTTGTTTCTTCAGGGCCCTATTCTCTGCTAGGGACAAGGAAGAGAAATCTAATAATTAAAGTCCTGAAATTCAGTGTGGTAACACTCAGTAGAGAGTCAGGAAATATAGAGAGAAGTGGTTTTAAGTGGATGGAACAGCTACATTCATTCAGATAATCATTCATTTATTTTTTTTCAAAAAAAAGAAGATAGAAAAATATCCCCTTATCATATTTCAGTCCAGTTGCACATCTTTAAAGAAATGAGTTCTTGGTGAAAGGATCCAATTATATAGGTGTTTAGCTACCCATTCACAGTAACGTGTCAAAAACAGTATGGATTTTTCTCACAGAAATGTTGTTCTTGTATCAAAATGGTCACTCACACAGGAAACAAATGGAAAATTTTTCCAAAACTTAAAAGCGTACTTCTTGCTTTTTTCTTACCTTGCAGAATACTGAAATCAACTTAACTTTTATTCTGTGGCATTAGGAACCAAGATAACATGACTCCAGCTTTATAGTATGCTCAGCTACTCTGATATAGTGATATAGTTCCTTTTTTTTTTTTTTTTTTTTGAGACAGAGTTTTACTCTTGTTGCCCAGGCTGGAGTGCAATGGCATGATCTCGGCTCACTGCAAACTCTGCCTCCTGAGTTCAAACGATTCTCCTGCCTCAGCTTCCCAAGTAGCTGAGATTACAGGCAAGCACTACCATACCCAGCTAATTTTGTATTTTTAATAGAGATGGGGTTTCTTCATGTTTGTCAGGCTGGTCTCGAACTCCCAACCTCAGGTGATCTACCCATCTCAGCCTCCCAAAATGCTGGGATTACAGGCATGAGCCACTCCCAGACATTTTTCTTTTACTTAACAGCAAGTAAACAGATTCAGGGAGAACTGAGAGGAACCAAAATAAACCATGTAAGGAAGAATACATGAATGGTGTTCTTGTAGGCCTTGTTGACTTTCTGGTACTCTCTGAGTTTAGACATCCCATCCTTTCCCTATAGGAAAATTTCTTTCTTTCTCTCATGCTTAAATCATGATGCTTAAATAGCATAACTTAGTAATGAGCAAACAAGATCAGATCAAAGGGTGGGAGGGGTAAGATCATGTAAAGAGACCCAGGCCACCACTCTCCACTTCCAACTGTAGTATCCTCTTGGCTAACCCAAGATGTGTATACCAATCGACCAATGTGCAGCACCAGACTTTATATTTCACCAACATTTGGCTGGATTCTTTTAGATGAACAGATAGTATGTCATTTCAGTACTTCTTCTTCATTGTCCTAAGACCTAATTCATTTTTTTCTGGATTTTTTTTCCACTTATCTCAGCAATACTGTCAACATTTTCCTTTGAAGTGATGCTAGAATTAATGGATTTACTTAGGTAAGTCTTGGGGTAACTCCTCTTTGAAAGCAGGAGAACCACTATGACACAAACTAGAAGATAAATTTAATTCGTGTTTCCATGTGGAAGGCCTTAGATTACACATTTCTTAGGCTTGGACTTTCCATGTTTGAATCAATTGTGGAGAATAAATAATGGGATAAAAACAAAACACAATTAATGACTGTGAAAACAGATTTCAAAGAGAAAGATTGGAACAGGGACTCCAAAATGGTTGATTAGAGGCATTCAGCAATTGCCTCCTCCACAAAGAAAAACTAAAATAGCAAGGATGCAATCATACTTTGAATACAACGTCTAAGACAGAACACTGGAATTCAACAGAGGAGTGTCAGGAAACACCTGCGGCAAAACAAAAAAACAAACAAACAAACCACAAAAACAGGGAAGCAAGGCAGCCAGCTTGGTCAGGATCACCTGGGAGCTTGGAGAGTCACCCCAGTGTGGGAAAATGGGAAATGCCCCAGCAGTCCACATTCCCATCATAGACTCCTGCCACCCTAGTCACAGGAGACTTCCTTGACCCCTGCAGACCATAAGGCTCCCACAGGGAGCAGCCTGTATAGTGTGTGATGGCATCGCTCCACATAGGTAGCTCTTGCTGGGTCCCACGCACACCCTGAGTCCTAAGCAGTTGCAGCACAGTGTTATTTTGAGAATGTGACCAAAAACCAGACTGCATCTCTCCTGGGGGCCCAGCAGCCCCTGCATTCCTATATCCCTAGAACCCCACTGACATCTCCCTACATCCCTTACAGGACTGCAGTGGCATGAGAGTGATTAGATTCAGCAGAACAGCAGGGACCTCAGCACTATAGAATACACAGCATCTTGCACCCCAGGGTATGGGTGGTGTAGCAGGCAAAGCAGAGTGCCCCTGAGACAAAGGGAGCCAAAGCATGTGCTCCCAGAACTTGAAACTTGCCTGCCTGGGGCTGCTGCTACTGATAGCAACTCTGCCTCCTCAGCAATCCTCAGCTTGCGCATGCTCTGAAGACTGGCTCCCCACTGCTACTGCTTCCGCCAATTCTGGACCCTGCAGCACATATTTCCAAGAGCCTGAGAGCCAACTGGCTGCGGCTGCTGTCACTGAAAATAACCCCAATTCCCAGAAACAGGCCCACAGGGTACTTGCACGTGCCTCGAGGATGGATTCTCCATGCTCATGGCTGCCATTGTGGTCACCACCCAGCACTTTACCAGGGGAGCCCAGGTTTCATCTGGCCTACTGACCACAGCCTATACCAGTGGCACAACAGAAGGGGCCTAATGACAGGCTTGTCTGGCCTGGCAACATCCCCCACGCCTGGGCACATTGCCTAGGGACCTGGGGATTATCTTGCCCCACCCGCTACTACTGGTATCAGTGCAAGTATTTCAGAGGCCTAAGGGCAGGCCCACTCAGCTCATAACAGCCACCACTAACAGAAGCATGTTTCATCTGTGAGCCCATAGGCTTGTCCTGTCACAGCTATGGCCATTGCTCATGCCGTGCATGCTACCCAGGAGCTTAATGAACCACATGACCCAATACTGCCACTGCCAGAACCCAAGAAAGCCACCTGGAGGTCCAAGAATTAGCCTGCTTAGACCTAATTACTTTGGTGCCCATGCACGCTGCCTAGGGTCCCAAGGACAGGCATGCTTGGCCCACCACTGAGGCCTGAGGACCAACCCACCTGCAGTTCCCACCCTCTACAAAGCCTTACCACAGCCTGCACTAACAGCCACAGCCTAAGTGACAGAGGGAATCACAGACACCACTGAGGCTCTTTACAGACAAATGAATCACATAGAGGCTACATTACTGCATGCACCCCAAATCAAAGCTGAAGTGCCCTATGAAAGCAACGCTACAGATAGACCTTCAGGACCTTCCCCTACAAAAGCCAATCCAAAAAAATAAAGAAGTGACTTACACCATATACAAATATATCAATGAAAGGACAAAAGAAACATTAACTGTCAAGGAAATATGCCACATCTAAAGAAACACAATAATTGTCCAGCAAGATACTACAATAAAAAAGAAATTAATGAAATGATGAAAAAAGAGTACAGAGTAATAATGTTTAAAAAGCTCAGTGCTCAGTGAGATACAATAGAACACAGATAAAGAATACAAAAAAATTAGAAAATACAATTCAGAACATAAATGAGAAATTTACCAATGTGATAAGTATCATAAAAAAGAAACAAAAATTCTGGAACTAAGAATTCAATGAATGAAATACAAAATTCATGTGAGAGTTTCAACAACAGATTTTATTATGCACAATAAATAATTTTATAGCGGGAATAAAGGATTTTTTAAATAACTTCGTCAGACAAAATAGAATAAATAATTTAAAAAGATTGTGCAAATCCTGTGTAATACATGGGGCTCCATAAAGTAACCAAAGTTTCAAATTCTGGGTATTCATTCCCAGAATTTGAACTCAAAACAGAAGTTGAAGAGAAGTCCAAAGTCATAGAAAATCTATTTAGTAAAACGATCCTTGGAAACTTACAAGTCTTAGGAGAGATGTGAACATCCAGATCCAGAAAGCTTAAAGATCCCCAAATGGATTCAACCTAAAAAGGTCTTGTTAAAGGCAAGTTATAGCCAAATTGTTGAAAGTCAAATACAAAGAAAGGATTTCTAAAAACAGGAAGAGAATGATGTTAAGTCAAATATAAAGGAAACCTTATTAAAACTAACAGCAGATTTTTCAGCAGAAAAATTACACATCAGGAGAGAACGAGATGATATATTCAGAGAGCTGGGGGGAGAAGAACCAAAAAAAAGTCAATCAAGAACACTATACCCAGCAAAATTGATCCTTCAGCTATAAAACAGAAATAAAGTCTTTCCCTGACAAGCAAAAACTGAGCAAATTTATTACTTTCCTGTGTTTTCATGACTCCTTTAAAGGGTTCTTATATCTGAAAGTGCAAAGATGATATCTATTATCATGAAAACACAGAAAAGTATAAAACTTACTGGTAAACACACAAATGTAGAAACTACTCAAATAGTACAACTACAGAAAAACACCAAACCTTAATGATAAAAAATAAGAAAAAAGGAAAACATCCAGAAAACAATTTACAAAATGACAGAAATAAGTCCTGACACATGAATAATAACCTTGAAGGTAAATGGATTAAATTTTGCTCTTAAAAGAAATAGCATGGTGGCTCAGACCTTTAATCTCAGCACTTTTGGGAGGCTGAGGCAGGCAGATCACGAGGTCAGGAGTTCGAGACCAGTCTGGCCAACATGTTGAAACCCCGTCTCTACTGAAAATAGAAAAATTAGCCGGGCACGGTGGCGCATGCCTATAATCCCAGCTACTCAGGAATGAGGCAGGAGAATCGCTTGAACCCAGGAGGTGGGAGTTGCAGTGAGCTGGATTGTGCCACTATACTGCAGCCTGGTTGACAGAACAAAACTCCATCTAAAAAAAAAAAAAAAAGATAGAGATGGGCTGAATGGATTTGAAAACAAAAAACAAAACCAAAAACAAGGACCACATGACCCAACTATCTACTGCCTCCAAGAAGCTCACTTAACTTGTAAAGACATATAGAATGAAAGTAAAGGGATTGAAAAAGATATTTTGTGCAAACAGAAACCAAAAGTGAGCATAAGTATCTCTATTTATATCTGATAAAAACATATTTAAGTCAAAAACAATAAAAAAGAGACAATGAAGGTCATTATATTAAAGATAAAGGGATACATCCAGCAAGAGGATATAAAAATTATAAATACATATGCACCCAATATGAAACCATCCAGATATATGAAGAAAATATTATTACATCAAAAGGGAGAGATGTACTCCAATGCAGTAATAATTGAGACTTCAACACTCAACTCTTAGCATTAGATTATCTAGAGAGAAAATTTAAAAAGAAACATTGTATTTAAACTGCACTTTAGACCATATTGAACTAAGAGGCCAATCTACAGAGCATTTTATTGAACAGTCGTAGAAATATACATTTTTCCCATAAGCACATAGACATTCTGTAGGATTGACCATATGTCAGGCCACAAAGCAAATCTTAACAAATTTTTAAAAAGTTAATAGCATACCAACTATCCTCTTATGCCACAATCAAATAAAACTAGAAATCAATAAAAAGAGAAATTTTGGAAGTTGTACAAATACATAGAAATTAAACAACAATCTCCTAGACAACCATCAAGTCAATGAAGAAATTAAGTAGCAAATCAAACAAGTTTCTGAAAAAATGAAAATAACTCAATATACCAAAACCTATAGGATAGAGCAAAAGCAGTGCTAAGAGGGAAGTTCATGGCAATAAATTGCTACAATAAAAAAGTAGAAATGTTTCACATAAACAACCTAATGATGCACACATCAAGGAATTAGGAAAGCAAGAACAAACTAAATCCAGAATTAGTACAAAGAAAGAAGTAATAAAGATCAGAGCAGAACTAAATGATACAGAGACTTAAAAAACAAACAAACAAAACCCAAAATATCAATAAAGTAACAAGTTGGTTTTGTGAAAAGATAAAAAATTAAATAACCTGCTATCTAGACTAACCAGGAAAAGAGAGAATACCCAAATAAACAAAATTACAAATGTAAAAGGAGGCATTACAATTGACATCACAGAAATGCAAAAGATCATCAGACACTACTATTAACAGTTAACATTTACAAACTGGAAAACACAGGGGAAATGAATAAAGTCCTGGGATCACAAAACCTACCAAGATCAAGTCTGGAAAAAATAGAAAATCTGAACAGAATTATGCATAATAGACTGAATCAGTAACAAAAAGTCTCCCAATGAAGAGAAGCCTAGAATTGGATCCTTTATTGCTGAATTCTACCAAACTTACAAAGAATAACTAACATTGATTTTCCTCAAGCCATTCCACAAAATTGAAGAGGAGGGAATTCTCCCTATTTCATTTTATGAGGCAGCATTATCCTCATACCAAAACCAGACAAGAATACAAGAAAGAAAGAAAACTACAGGTCAATATCCATGATGAATGAGACACAAAAACCCTCAACAAAATACTAGCAAAATGAATCAAACAGAACACCAAAAAGATAATACATGTTAATCAAGTGGGATTTATCCTTGGGATGCAAGGATGATTCAACACACACAAATCAATAAATGTGATACATCATATCAAAAGAATGAAAGATTAAAACATGTGATCATCTCAATAGGCTCAGTAAAAGCATCTGATAAAATTCAAGATCTTTTAATGATAAAAACTCTCAAGAAACTAGATTTAGAAGGAACGTACCCCAATATAATAAAGGCCATATGTTACAAAGTCACAGCTAACATCATACTGATTGGGGCAAAGCTGAAAGCCTTTCTATCAAGATCTGGAACAAGATGAGGATGCCCACTTTTATAACTCCCCTTCAAGATTCTAGTACTGAAGGTTATCAGCCAGAGCAATCAGGAAAAAGAAAGAAAAGGCATCCAAATTGGAAAAAGGGAAGCCAAATTGTCCCTCTATGAAATGAAATTATCTTATATTAAGAAAAACCTAAATACTCCACCAAAACACTCTTAGATTTGGTAAATTAAGGAAAGTTGCAGAATACTAAATCAACATACAAAAATCAATAGCATTTTTATACATCAGTCTGAACAATGTGAAAAAGAAATCAAGAGGCAATCCTGTTTAAAAGAGCTACCAAAAAAAAAAAAAAAAAAAAAAAAAAAAAGCCTAGGAATAATTTTAACCAAACAAGGAATGAATTCTACAAGCAAAACTATAAAACACTGGTGGAAGAAATTGAACAAGACACAAAAAATAAAAAATATCTCATGCCCATAGATCAGAATAATTAATATCGTCAAAATATCCATACTACCAAAAGAAATCTACATTTTCAGTGGAATTCTTTCAAAAGAGCAATGACCTTACTCATAGAAACAGAAAAAACAATCCTAAATATTACGTATTAATAGAACCACAAAAGTCCCCAAATAGCCAAAGCAATACTGAGGAAAAGAACACGAAAAAGGACATGACACATCATACTACCTGGCTTCAAAACATATCATAAGGCTATATAACCAAAAAAAGCATTATATGAGCATAAAAATAGATACATAAACCAATGGAACAGAATAAAGAACCCAGAAATAAATTCACACATTTATAACTAACTGATTTTCAACAAAGTTGGGAAGAACAGACACTGGGGAAAGGATGGCTCTTCAATAAATGGTGCTGGGAAAACAGGATAATCATACTCAGAAGAATGAAAGTAGCCCCCTGTCTCTCACCATATACAAAAATCAAGTCAAGATCAGCTAAAACCTAAACATAAGATCCAAAATTATAAAACTACTTGAAGAAAACACAGGGGGAATGCTTCAGGACACTGGTCTAGACGAAGATTTTATTGCTAAGACCTCAAAAGCACAGGCAAGATAAAAATAGGCAAATGGGACCTTATTAAACCAAAAAGCTTCTGCACATCAAAAGAAATAATCAACAGAGTAAACAGTCTGTTAAATAGTAGAAAATATTTAATATTTGAAGTATTTAAATATTTAATATTTAAAAATATTTGCAAACTGTTTATCTAATAAGGGCCTAAAGTTCACAGACTACATGGAACTAAACTCAACAGGAGAAAATAATCATCCCATCAAAAAGCGGGCAAAGGACATGAATAGACATTTCTCAAAAGAAGACAAATGACCAATAGGTATATGAAAACATGCTCAACATAACTAATTAGCATGAAAACACAAATCAAAACTACAATAAGATATCATTTTACCCCATTTAGAATTACTATTATTAAAAGAAAAAAAAAAAAAAAAACAGATGCTGGCAAGGGTATGTTGAAAAGGGAACTCTTATACACTGTTGATGGGAATGTAAACTAGTACAGCCTTTATGGAAACCAATATGGAGATTTTGCAAAAAACTAATGGTAGTACTAACGTATGATCTAGCAATTTCACACCTAAGTATTTATCCAAAGAAAAGGAAATCAGCATATCAAAAGTATACCTGCACCCTTATTTTTATTGTAGTATTATTCACAATAGCAAAGATGTAAAATCAACGTAAGTGTTCATCAATGGATAAATGGATAAATAAAATGTTTTATTAACACACACACACACACACACAATGAAACACTCAGCCATAAAAGAATGAAATCCTGACATTTACAACAACATGGATGAGTCTGGAGGACATTATGCTAAGTGAAATAAGTTAGACAAATATCATGTTCTCCTCCATATGTGAGAGCTAAGTACATTGCTCTCGTGGAGGCAGAAAGTAGAATGATAGTTATCTGAGGCTTGGCATGGTGTTTATTGGGATTTGGGGGGATAAGAGAGGTTGGTTAATGGGAGCAAACATACAGTTAAAAGAGCAATTCAAATGTTCAATAGTAGAGTAGGATGACTATAGTTTAAAACAATGTATTGAATATTTCAAAATAGCTAGAAGACTTCAAATATTTTCAACAAATAGAAATAATACTTGACATGATGGACACCCTAAATACCATTACTTAATCATTACACATTCTATGCCTGTATAAATAACAAAATAATACATGTACCCCATAAAAATGAATGAATTTTACCATCAATAATTGTTTTTTAAAAATAACGAAAATATAGCAACAGAAAAAATGTGAAATATTAAAAGTCAGACTGCTGATAAAAAATGAACTGCTGGATACATATAATATCCAAAATAATATGTTTCTCCCTAGAATCAGAAAAATGCTTTTGTCTTGAGGTATCTAGGTCTATGAAGGGTATCTCTAGGTTGAGTTTTACTATAATAAACACCTGGGAATGAAGATCAAAAGGTCTTCATCTTCTCTGGTGTATTTCTTAACACAACAGGCTGGCATTTAAAAAAATTATTTAATACTGGAGTCTAATAGTGGTCTTTTCAAAATAAAAATATTAAAAGCAGCAGCCAGCCAGGCACGGTGGCTCACGCCTGTAGTCCCAGCACTTTGGGAGGCCAAGGCGGGGGGATGAAGAGGTCAAGAGGTCAAGAGATCGAGACGATCCTGGCCAACATGGTGAAACCCCGTCTGTACTAAAAATACAAAAATTAGCCGGACATGGTGGCACGTGTCTGTAGTCCCAGCTACTCGAGGGGCAGAGGCTGGAGAATCGCTTGAACCCGAGAGGCGGAGGTTGCAGTGAGCTGAGATTGCACCACTGTGCTCAAGCTTGGCGACAGAGTGAGACTCTATCTCAAAACAAACAAAAAACCAATAGCCGTTCTTTGGGATGCAAATCTTTTACATATGCGGATGGATGAATGGATAGATTTATACATTTTTTCATGAACCACCATAGCTAACATTTATTTTTTCATCAACACCACAGCTAACGTATATATATATATATATATATATATATTTTTTTTTTTCTTTTTCCCCAGAGGCAAAGGACCACTAAAGCATACAACCGATGTGATCTATGCAGCGAAAATGATATCAGAATCAGGATCAAGGATGGATGTCCTTGCTCGGCAGATTGCTAATCAGGTGAGTTACTTACAAATGGACATGGTAAAAGTTCATGCTATGTACTCTTTGCCATTAGAACATTGATTTGGGCAAAGTTAAATTTGTACTCTATTCAACCATTTTTTCTAAATTGTAATTGAATTTCCAATAGCAGTATTAATACACTAGGTAATGGGCGATTATAAGTAAGCTTAATTATTTCTTAGGGCAGATTTTTTTTTTAGCTTAAAATATACTCAAATTATTTCTAGTATCAGTTCTTCAGCATCAAATATGCTCAATTAATTGTAATCAATTGTAATTACAAAACTGAGTTTTGTTGTTGTTGATACATTATATTTCCTTCTTCTTTGGTTATGTATTTTTAACATTTATTTTCATTATATTTTATTTTTAAATGACATATAATAATTGCATTTGTAGAGTACATACATTTCTATACATGTATACACTGTGTATTGATCAAATTAGGGAATGGGCATATACTATTCCTCAAACATGTATCATTTCTTTGGTTTGAAAACATTCCAAATCTTCTCATATAGCTATTTTAAAATACGCAATAAATTATTAACTATAGTCAGCCTACTATATTATAGAAGACTAGAATTTATTCCTTCTATGTAACTGTATTTTTGTACCTTTAATCAACTTATTTTTATCTTCCGCTCTCCACTACTCTTCTCTGCCCCGATAACCATTATTCTATTCATTAATTCTATGAGATCAACTTTTAAAACTCTCACATATGAGAACATGTGGTACTTGTCTTTCCGTACCTGACTTATTTCACTTAACATAATGTCCTCCAGTCTTGGTCATGTTGCCACAAATGACAGGATTTCATTCTTCTTTGTGGCTGAATATTCCATTGTTTTTGTATACCACATTTTGTTTATCCATTCATTCATTGGTGAACAATTAGATTGATTCTAACTAACTGGTTGACAGTTGGATTGTGAGCAGTGCTGCAGTAAGCATAGGAGTGCAGCTATCTCTCCAACATATTGACTTCCTTTTCTTTAAATAAATACCCAGTAATGAATTGCTGGATCATATGGTAGTTCTATTATTAGTTTATTATTAGTAGTGGTCGTTTTTAAAGAAAACTCCTATTTTCCATAATGGCTGTACTAATTTACATTTCCACTAACAGGGTATAAGGGTCCCCCTTTCTCTACATTCTTGACAGAATTTATTTTTTGTTCTTTCAATTATAGCGATTTTAACTGGGATAAGATAATATCTTATTGTGGTTTTGATTTGCATTTCCCTGTTGATTAATGATGTGGAACATTTTTCGTATAACTGTTGGCCATTTGTATGTCTTCTTTTGAGAGATGACTACTCAGATCATTTGTCCATTTTTAAATTTGTTTTATTCTTCTGTTGATTTGTCTTACGTATTCTGTATTTTAGTCCCTTGTCAAATAGTTTGAAAATATTTTCTATCATTCTATAGGTTGTCTTGTCACTCTAATAATTGTTTTCTTTGCTGTGCAAAATCTTTTTAGTTTGATATAATCCCATGTGTTTACTTTTACTTTTGTTGCCTGTGCTTTTGAGGTCTTAGTCATCAAATCTTTGCCAAAATCAGTGTTCTGAAGCCCTGTGTTTTCTTCTACTAGCTTTATAGTTTTGGATTTTATGCTAGGCCTTTACTTTGATTTGATTTTTCCATATGGTGAAAGGTAGGGGTCTAGTTTCATTTTTCTGCAATAGATATCCAAATTTCCCACTACTGATTATTGACTGTCCTTTTGTCAGTGTGTGTTCTTGACACTTGTTCAAAATCAGTTGGCTATAAATATATGAATTTATTTTTGGGTTCTCCATTCTGTTCCAGTGGTCTATGTGTGGGTCTTTTTATGCTAGTATCATGCAGTTTTAGTTACTATATCTTTGTAATATATTTTGAAAACAGGTAGTATGATGTTTCCAGCTTTTCTCTTTTTCTCAGGATTGCTTTGGCTATTCAGGGTCTTTTGTGGTTCTATGTAAATTTTAGGATGTTTTTATTCTATCTATGTAAAAAATGTCATTGGTATTTTTCTAGGGGTTACACTGAATCTGTATACTGTTCTGGGCAGTATGGACATTTTAACAATATTAATTATTTCAATACATGAACAGAGGATATCTTTTTTGTCTCCTATTTCTTTTATCAGTATTTTATAGTTTTATAGTAGGGATTTTTCACCTCCTTAGTTATATTGATTTCTAGGTGTTTTGATTTTTGTAGCTATCAGAAATAGGATTGCTTGCCTGATTTCTTTTTTAGATTGTTCACTATTTGTGTGTAAAAATGCTGTTGATTTTTGCATGTTGATTTGATATCCTTCCACTTTATTGAATTTGTTTATCAAATCTAAGAGATTTTTTTGTTTGTTTGGTAGAGCCTTTAGGTTTTTCTTAATACAAGATCATGTCATCTACAAACTAGGACAATTTGACTTCTTCCTTTCCAATTTGGATATTCTATATTTCTTTCTCTTAGCTAATGGTTCTAGCCGTTCAGTTCTATGTTGCATGAAAATGGTGACAGTGGGTAACCTTGTCTTGTTTCAGATCTTATAGGAAAGGCTGTCAATTTTTTGCTTATTTTTGCTCTTCGAAAATCAATACATATTAAAATGTTATAATGGTAGGTTTTCTGGGTTTACAATATATTCTAATATAATATTTAAAATTCAAAGAAAAATGCTATTTAGTAGAATACTAAAGATAATACTAAAGATATAAAATGCATAAAGTGCATAATTAATATACAGACTGGTGTTTATAAACATTTTGATTTCCTTTTTTTAGATTTCTCATGTTTATTTCAGTATTTCTAAGCAGCTGCTACATCCTTAGAATTATTTTACACTTTAGTTGAAAAATCTGTTGCTTTCATTAATGTGTTGAGATATTCAATTAGTATTTCAGACTGGGGTATAATATAATTTTGTGGCTTTTATATTGTGTTCAACTTCATAGTACATATTTATTTCCCTTTTGGAAAAAAAATGGGGATTTTTTACAACTATTTCATATTATTCCTTGCTTATATAGTCAGAGGGAAAGGTTTTTGGGCTTCTTTTTATAATGATTACTCTTGTTCAGTATGCTTATACTCTCTTTCTTGGAAAATGAAGCACTCTCTCCTATTCAATATTGTATTTGTGGATATAAGGAATAAGAAACAAAGACTAATTATAATAAACTAATAACATTCCTAATGTTAAAGAACATATGTCTTTCTATGTTACTATATTATAAAATTTTATTAATCCTGTTTTTTGAGCATTTAATATTTACGGCAAAAACAAACTCTATCCTAATATAAGTCAAAATTTCTGGGTTTGATTATGTGACTGAAGCCTATATATGCCCATAGTTTTCTTTATTTTAGAATTTTATTGCATTCACTTTTATGAGAGACACTAAATCTTAGTGAAAGAAGTGAAACCATACGTGTGCATGTGTCTTTGTAGTAGCATAATTTATAATTCTTTGGGTATATACCCAGTAGTGGGATGGCTGGGTCATATGG
>NC_045442.1:62081012-62100431 GCF_002776525.5 Piliocolobus tephrosceles | reverse complement strand
ATTTGGCTCTCTGCTTGTCTGTTACTGGTGTATAAGAATGCTTGTGATTTTTGCACATTAATTTTGTATCCTGAGACTTTGCTGAAGTTGACACATGCACACTATGTTTGTTGCGGCACTATTCACAATAGCAAAGACTTGGAATCAACCCAAATGTCCATCAGTGACAGACTGGATTAAGAAAATGTGGCACATATACACCATGGAATACTATGCAGCCATAAAAAAGGATGAGTTTGCACCCTTTGTAGGGACATGGATGCAGCTGGAAACCATCATTTTTAGCAAACTATCACAAGAAGAGAAAACCAAACACCGCATGTTCTCACTCATAGGTGGGAACTGAACAATGAGCTCACTTGGACTCGGGAAGGGGAACATCACACACTGGGGCCTATCATGGGGAGGGGGTAGGGGGGAAGGATTGCATTGGGGAGTTATACCTGATATAAATGATGAATTGATGGGTGCTGACGAGTTGATGTGTGCAGCACACCAACATGGCACATGTATACATATGTAACAAACCTGCACGTTATGCACATGTACCCTAGAACTTAAAGTATAATAAAAAAAAAGAAAAGAAAAGAAAAGAAAAGACACAACCAAAAAAAAAAAAAAAAGTGAAACCATAGTACATTAGATATATTTACCTGTATTAATAACTTTTTGAATACTGAATGCTTCCTACCATTTTTTCCTGTTTACTTTGAAACACCCAGTTTTCCGAGTTGACATAATTGTGTCACATTGAAGGTTTTTTTTTTTCTTATATTGATAATCTTCTTTAATTGGATCAGGTTGCCTTGAACTAGGTACTTTTATAACATGGTTTTATCAAACTATGTCATTGTTTTTAGCATTATTCAAATGGTATGGGAGAAAGCAAAAGTATCATCTTACTTCTGTACAGTTTTGACATTTTAAAAGAAGCTTAGAGAAGTAGTCACTGACTAATAAAGAATTATAGATGCTCTTTTTGGCCTTTTCCATTTCATACATAAAATAGTTTCAAATTAATTACTTATGTTCTGAAGAAATTTAGTTCTAAGCAATCAAAATTGAGAATGAAGAAACTGACTCAGTTATTACAGTGACCATCTAGGGAGGTTGTCTATGAATGTGCTTCTGACATTATTATTTGATTAAGAAATTTTAGGCAGAAAATAATATCTGAAATTGATTATGAAATGCAATTGAGTAATGTAAGCAACTTGATTTTCAGTGTCTATGTATATGATGAAAAAAATCTGCTGGAAAATTGGTTGCTTTCTCTTTTGATCAATTTAATAGTTCAAAAATAATACATTCTAGTTTTAATTTTTGCTGGTGTGTCAGAAGGTCAAACACTAATTTCCATTCCAACTAACATTAAATTTGAAATTATATCTATATATTTAAATTATTTAAATGTATGTTTATATATATCATCTATTACATACATTCTTAGACCAATTTAGTTACATTCTGTAAAGTGTCAGAGTTAAAGTTCATATGTAGAAAGAATGAAGCAGAATTAGATTAGCTGATGCTTCTCATTCTGCTTGCTTGGCCTTTTTATTTTTATTTTTCACTTTTCCTTCCTCCATTGCTTCCTTACGAGCATATTTATTGTGTGTGTGCCACACACAATTCACTACTCTGGCATTGGCATTAGCTAGTTAGAAAGAGAAGAACTAAAACCTTCCGCTTAAGTTTATTTTTCCCAATCATCCAACATTTTTTAGGCTTTAGAATTGTCTCAAAATGGCGGTAGCTTAAGTATGCCATCTAGGACATATTTAAGTCTTGTAGAATTTTAGCACAAATTTTGTCTCCTTTAGACAGTATCCTTGTATAAAACAAGATTGTTATAGCTATTCTTAGCTATAACAATTCTTAAAAATTTTGCTTATGAATTAAACAGAATAAGTTGGAGAAGTAAAATACGAATCCAAGATTTCAGGCTTTCAGTACCTATTTTTTTCTATTTCTGTACTCTACATTGTAATTAATCATATTAGCAGATATTCTAAATTAGACAAAGTAATACCTCATAAGGTAGGGATAATGCACAAAAAGATTTTAAATAGTTATAGAAGCAGTATAACCTAGATCGGAAGGAGACAATAGGAGCCAAAATAAAATTAGCATCTGCTAAAAGTGTTTTGCACCAGGACAGAACAGTATTAGACTTTCTGAACACTGGGTGATATTTAAGGAGCCTAATTACTTCCTCCTTGTAATTTTGCCAAAGCAAAGATACCAAGGCTAATAAGTAGACATTCACACCTAGTTGTAACTGAACACAATTGAAATGAACTTTTGGTGTTAAATACATTGACAGGTAGTCGTAGTTCAAGAAGAGATGATTTTAAAAATCCAAAGTGAAGAAGTATAAACCAAATCACACAAAATGCACTTCATTATGAACAAAACAACCTACAAGTATAATTTATGTTAATATTTTACAAAATATTCTTGGAGGCTGGCCTTATTTGAGTTGTTTCATGTTTATATTATAAGAGGCAAAAAAAAAATATTTCAATGAAACTATACTACTGAGAAACTTCTGGAGCATTCATTATATCATGATTACACAACTCCTAAGGATATAATTCCTAGATATGCCTTGTGACAATATGTGTATTTTAAGGGTATTACCTATGTGGAATTTATTTCCAGCAGAGATTTTTTTAACCTTTTTTTTCAAGAGGTTTTTGGGAAACAGATGGTGTTTGGTTACATGAATAAGTTCTTTAGCGGTGATTTCTGAGATTTTGGTGCACCCATCACCAAGCAGTGTACATTATACCCAATGTGTAGTCTTTTATCCCTCACCCCCGCTCAGCCCTTTTCCCTGAGCCCTCAAAGTCCATTGTATCATTCTTATGTGTTTGCGTCCTCATAGCTTAGCCCCCAATTATAAGTGAGAGCATACGATGTTTAGTTTTCCATTACTGAGTTACTTCCCTTAGAATAATGGTCTCGAATTCCATCCTGGTTACTGCAAATGCCATTAATTCATTCCTTTTTATAGTGGAGTAGTATCCCATGGTGTGTGTGTGTGTGTGTGTGTGTGTGTGTGTGTGTATACATATACATACATACACATATATATACACATGGTGTGTATGTATATGTGTGTATATATATATATCTCACATTTGCTTTATCCACTCATTGATTGATGGGCATTTGGGCTGATTCCATATTTATACAATTGCAAATTGTGCTGCTGTAAACATGTGTGTGCAAGTATCTTTTTCGTATAATGCCTTTTTTCCCTCTGAGTAGATACCTAGTAGTGGGGTTGCTGGATCACATAGTAATTCTACTTTCAGTTCTTTAAGGGATCTCCACACTATTTTCCATACTGATTGTACTAGTTTGCATTCCCAATAACAGTGTAAAAGTGTTTCCTTTTCATTGCATCCACGCCAACACCTTTTTTTTTTTTTCTGATTATAACCATTCTTGCAAGAGTAAGGTAGTATCTCATTGTGGTTTTGATTTGCATTCCCCTGATAATTAGTGAGTTGAGCATTTTTTTCCTGTGCTTGTTGGCCATTTGTATATCTTTTTTTTTTTTTTTTTTTTTTTTTGAGAATTGTCTATTCATGTCCTTAGCCCACTTTTTTGATGAGATTGTTTTTTTCTTGCTGATTTGTTTGAGTTATTTGGTGATTCTGAATATTAGTCCTTTGTCAGATGTATAGATTGTGATGATCTTTCTCCAACTCTGTGAGTTTTCTATTAACTCTGCTGATTATTTCTTTTTCTGTGCAGAAGCTTTTCATTTTAATTAAGTACCATCTATTTATCCTTGTTTTTGTTGCATTTGCTGTTGGGTTCTTGGTCATGGAGTCTTTGCTGAAACCAGTGTCTAGAAGGGTTTTTCAGATATTATCTTCTAGAAATTTTATGGGTTTAGGTCTTAGATTTAAGTCTTTGATTCATCTTGAGTCGTTTTTTTTTTTTTTTTTTTTTTTTATGGGGTGAGAGATGAGAACCCAGTTTCATTCTTCTAAATGTGACTAGCCAATTATCCCAGCACAATTTGTTGAATGGGGTGACCTTTCCTCACTTTATATTTTTGTTTACTTTTTCAAAGATCATTTGGCTGTAAGCATTTGGCTTTATTTCTGGGTTCTCTATTCTGTTCCATTGGTCTGTGTACCTATTTTTATACCAGTACTATGCTGTTTTGGTGACTATGGCCTTATAGTATAGTTTGAAGTTAAGTAATGTGATGCCTCCAGATTTGTTCTTTTTGCTTTGGCTATACGGGCTCTTTTTTGGTTCTATATGAATCTTAGGATTGTTTTTCCTAACTCTGTAAAGAATGATGGTGGCATTCTCATGGGAATTGCATTGAATTTGCAGATTGCTTTTGGCAGTATGATCATTTTTACCATTTTTACAATATTGATTCTACCCATCCATGAACATGGGAGTGTTTCCATTTGTTTCTGTCATCTATGATTTCTTTCAGCAGTGTTTTGTGGTTTTCCTTGTAGAGGTCTTTCACCTCCTTGGTTAGGTATATTCCTAAGTATTTTATTTTTATTTTTTACAGATATTGTAAAAATGGTTGAGTTCTTGATTTAATTCTCAGCTTGGTCACTATTGGTGTACAGCAGAGCCACTGATTTGAATACGTTAATTTTTTATCCTGAATCTTTGCTGAATTAATTTACCAGTTCTAGGAGATTTCTGGAGGAGTCTTTAGGGTTTTCTAGGTATATGGTCCCTTCTAGGTTTTCTAGTTTATGCATGTAAAGGTGTTCATAGTAGCCTTGAATAATCTTTTGTATTTCTGTGGTATCAGTAGTAATATCTCCCATTTTGTTTCTAATTTAATTAGAAACAAGCAACAGTTTGACTTCCTCCTTACCAATTTGGATGCCCCTGATTTCTTTTTCTTGTCTGATTGCTGTGGCTAGGACTTCCAGAGTCCTGTTGAAGAGAAGTAGTGAAAGTGGGCATCCTTATCTTGTCCCGGTTATCAGGTGGAATGCTTTCAACTTTTCCCCATTCCGTATAATATTGGCTGTGGGTTTGTCATAGATGGCTTTTATTACCTTAAGGTGTGTCATTTCTATGCTGATTTTGCTGAGGGCTTTAATCATAAAGGGATACTGGATTTTGTCAAATGCTTTTTTTGTGTCTATTGAGATGATCATGTAATTAAAAAAAATTTTTTATATGATGTGTCACATTTACTGACTTGCAGATGTTGAATAATCCCTTCATCCCTGGTATGAAAACCCACGTGATCATGGCAGCTTATATATATATATTTTATATATATATATATGCTGTTAGATTTAGTTAGCTAGTATTTTGTTGAGGATTTTTGCATCTATGTTCATTAGGGATATTTGTCTATAGTTTTCTTTCTTTCTTTCTTTCTTTTTTTTTTTTTTTTGGTTATGTCCTTGCCTGGTTTTGGTATTAGGGTTATACTGGCTTCATAAAATGATTTAGGGAGGATCTCCTCTTTCTCTATCTTGTGGAATAATGTCAGTAGGATTGGTACCAATTCTCTTTGAATGTCTGATAGAATTCAGCTGTGAATTTGTCTGGTCCTGGACTTTTTTGTTGTTGACAATTTTTAAATTACCGTTTCTATCTCACTGCTTATTTTTGATCTGTTCAGAGTTTCTATATCTTACTGGTTTAATCTAAGAGGGTTGTATATTTCCAGGAATTTATTCATCCCTTCTAGGTTTTCTAGTTTATGCATGTAAAGGTGTTCATAGTAGCCTTGAATAATCTTTTGTATTTCTGTGGTATCAGTAGTAATATCTCCCATTTTGTTTCTAATTTAATTTATTTGGATCTTCTCTCTTCTTTTCTTGGTTAATCTCACCATTGGTCTATCGATTTTATCTATCTTTTCAAAGAACCAGCTTTTTATTCCATTTACTTTTTGTATTTTGTTTGTTTATTGGTTTCAATTTCATTTTGTTCTGCTCAGATCTTTGTTATTTATTTTCTTCTCTGGCAGAAATGTTGATGCCTAGATTAGTTCTCCAGATTAATGAACTCCTACTTTATAAAAATAAATGCACAGAAAGTTCTCAAAAATTAAGCAAGACTAAATGACTAAATGTATACTGAAATATTTGATCTGTTTGCACCTTTCAGGTAATAGTGAATCTCCTGTTCTAAGAGATGCTGCTTTACTATTTTCCCCTTTATCAAATGTCTGGCTTTTTTTTTTTTTTTTTTTTTAACTGAAACAGTGTTTTCAATGCTCCTAGAGTGATTATCTATTCAGGTTCACTTCATGAATAGTTACAAAACTATGTAACGAAAGAATAAAGTGTTCTAAGGTCTAGGTGGAAGAAGCTATTTTATGTAAATGGAGAAGAGGAAGGATGAGCAAAGTTTCTTCTTGTAGTTGGCTGGCTATCTTTAACCAAAAATTCCAAATAACCAGAATTTTTCTGAGTTACCTTTCCACCATCTTTTCCATATCCTTATTTTATGTACAGCAATTTTATGAGTTTGTTTCAATCGAAAAAATTCTTTGAATGACAAATTTCAGGCATCAGGGAGAGGGTGACACTTTTGAGTTATGATCTATTACGTAGGACACTCCTTTCTTCTGAGAATCTCTCATGGGAGTAACATAAAACTGAAAAGTAGCTTGAGTCATAATTTTACATCTACTAAAGTAAAGGAGCTTTGTTGAATATGGAAAGCATCTTGTCTTTAATTTGTATTGTGTTCAAAGTACATGTCACTTTCTCAATGGCTACATGAGCAAACCAAGTTGAAAATAAAAATGAATTTGAAACAATTCTTCAACTCAAGACAATTTCAGCCTAAATAGGGACAAAATATGATAAGCTTTTAACAGCATATATAATTTCTGGTAAAAACAACCTTTATTCATTGAGATACATTATGCACCATAGTTTCCCAAATATAACTCTCATAAATCAACATGTCCAGTCTTGAACATACCATATGAGACAATGTTATCCTCTACCACTGACATTATAACAGAGTTCCAGTGTATTTTTAATCATACTTCTATGGGTACCTTCTCTGTTCTGTGTTTCAGAAACCTGAGTTTGCTAAACAGCAGCTCTCATAGGCATAGCAAAGAAAAAAAATACTCAAAATATATTGAGGTTTCTAGGTGTAGAATAAGCACAAATTAATGGCTGACCAGATTAAGAGATGGAAAAGAGGAACAAGGGCATTCTTCAGTGAGATAGTTAATACAAAGAGAAAAATAGGTGAATAGGTGAGTAGGCAAGATAATGAATGAAACAGCTGAGAGATAAATGTGTTGAGTGTGAAATGTTGATGAGACGCTGAAATGAGATGGACAAATGCAGTAGTTATATGGATTGTCTGACGGAGCTGGATGATAGAATTTTGTAGTTTGTGTTGTGTAAGTGACAGATGAAGCCAGAGCACTGTCTACTGTTGTCCAAAAAGAGGATGAAAGTAAAAAAAAAAAAAAAAAATTGCTCAGGAATAAAAGATGAGAACAAAAACAGGTGCAGGCAAAATAACAACGAAAAATGCTTACAAAGGAGGCTGCAAAGGTTGGTATAAACTAGGAGAAAATCTAGGAGGAAACATTCATGAAAATTAACATTTATGAGAATCAGTAACAAAGATCTAAAAGCTCCAGAGAGGTGATATAAGGGAAGAACTGCAACATATATAATGAATGCGGTAATTATAAGTCAATTAGTGATCTCAATGAAATAAAATTCTGTGGACTGGAGGAGCTGAAAACAGTTCTTAGCCTGATAAGGAAAGGAAGAATCTGCACTGAAACATTTTAGTAGGCATATTCATAAACAAAAAAGGAGAGATGGGATTTGAAGCAGGATTTTCCTTTGAGGGACTTGATAGAGTCAGCAATCAGAAAAAAAAGGTATTAACAGTAGGCGAAAAGATGGGATCATTGATGATCTGTGAGCCTGAGCAAGACGAAACAAGGCAACCTCTGGACTGCATTACAGGTGAAGAAATGAGCTATGTGGGATGGGAAATGTCATGAGCACCAAGTGCTTTTGCTACCACTGATTGCTTTAAATTCCTAATTTTGAAATTCCTGATTTTGAATTTTGAAATTCACAGTGACACCTAGTACTTTTCATTAACAAACTTTTCCAGCTTAGCACAATTTAGGCTATTGTCTGTAATTGTACAATTCATTTTATTTATTTATTTATTTATTTATTTATTTATTTATTTATTTATTTATTTATTTATTTATAAATGGAGTCCCTCTGTCACTCAGGCTGGAGTGCAGTGGTGCAATGCAGTTCACGGCAACCTCCACCTTCCGGGTTCAAGTGATTCTTGTGTCTCAGCCACCCAAGTAGCTGGGACTACAGGCACAAGACACCATGCTCAGCTAATATTTTGTATTTTGAGTAGAGACGAGGTTTCATCATGTTGACCAGGCTGGTCTTGAACTCCTGATCTCAGGTCATCTGCCCACTTTGGCCTCCCAAAGTGCTGGGATTATAGGCGTGAGCCACCGCTCCTGGTCGCAAAAGTCATTTTGAATTTCTTAAAGTTTAGGCTCCAATATGGGCAAAAAATACTAAGATTATGAAATAAAAGTCATCAAAAGTGTTCATTTTGCTAATTCACCCCTGAAATTTAAATTAAAAGATAATGAATTTTTAAAATATTTTTTCCTCATTACTAAATGATGTATTCCATATTGGTTTCAAGCCTCATGCTAGAAAAGTGAAAACTGGCTTAAAGTGAGAAAACCACATAGGCTGAAATGCCATCTGCTTACATGTAGTGAGTCCCCGTGATTATAAAACTTAGATTTTAAAAAGTCATGCATTAAAGAGCTAAGTAGATGTTCTGGTCAACATCTCCTATCTAAGTTAACTGGGAAATAATAACCAAAGTGTGCTAGTAGTGTACCTACCACTTTAGCCTAAAAGTCCCTAATAGTATTCTTCTAAAAGTTATTTTAAAGCAAATTTTTTTAGTGAAACAATAGTCAAGGGCAAGAATGTTCTACAAACCTAGAGCCCAAAGTTTTTCTGTCACTTTCACATAAAAATTTAAAAGGTGGGAAAAGCATTGTTCAATGTTTTTAAATGTATTTTTTTAAATATACATATTTAAGGACTTAAAATATACAATGTAATAATCAACAAAATTAAAAGGCAACCTATGGTTTGAAAGAAAATATTTGCAAACCATAGATCTGATAAGGAATTAATATAGAAAATGTGTAAGAAATATGCAGAACTCAATAGCAAAAAAATCCAAGTAACCTGATTAAAAAATGGGGAAAAGACCTGAATACGTAAAAATGGCCCAAAGGAGATTTGAAAAATAGTGGAACATTCTTAAATTAGGAATGAGGCATTCTCCAGATTCTGCTTCTAAGTGAGCAAAGGCTCAGAACTAACTCAGAAAGGCTTTCTGATGTCAATGGGAAAGAAGGCTTTAATAACTTTTATACTATAAGAATTTACCACATAGTATTTTGTTCTACTTTGGTTATAAAACTGGCTGCTACTGTTATAACCAAGATATTCTCATTAGTTCTGAAAATGAAAGGCAAATTTAGGTCAAGCAACTTTGAACTTCAAAAGATCATTTTCACACTTTCTACTCATTTGACTCATTTTTTCCTTAATAGAATTGTAGGCTCTTCTACTATGGCCTTGGAGGAGTCTCTGTTTTGCTTAAACATGAGTGACTGCAATTGGTTATTGGTAAAGAATCTAATTATTAGTTTGACAGTTTGATTTTATCAGGAGTTGTAGAGTGGTGCTGGTCTTCAAGGAACACATCCACATCAATCCGGTTTATAACTGATAAATAAGAATGTCAATCTAAGAAGCCAAGTTACAAATCAGAATGGCAATTTAATATTTTCAAAAAAGATACAATTGGCAAGAAGACTGATACTGTTCCTAGAACATGGAGGTAAGGAGGTGGAGCCAGATCATGTTTGAACTACTAGCTCTACTACTAATACCATTTATTGGCAAGTCAGTTAACCTCTCTGTGTGTCAGTACTCCCCTTCCCTAAATGAGGATAATGATTACACTTACCTCATGAAATTGTGGGTGTTGTGTGATTATTAAAACAATTAGTATAGACAAAACATCTAGAATAGTAGATGACAGATGAAACACTTTATGTGTCAGGGATTATCACTGTGTCCATACTTACGAATGAAGAATAGATAAGAAAGTTACTCAGTGAGAGCAATAATAACAAAAAATGTTTTGAAAGAATGTCCTATAGGAGAGATTATTGTGCAGTCATGTTAATGAAACAGAGAAAACTAAATTCAAATCATTTTCTCTCTCTGAAACTTATTTTGCAAATCTACAAAATGAAAATACTACATCTAATTAACATGGTGTTTTGAGTACTAATTTAGAATTACGCATGTAAAGAACTTGGCATAGTACCTAGCACAGAGGAAGTACCTAATAAAGATCAGCTGCCTGTCAAGAGGAAACAAAGAGATGACTTGTTTTTCATCATTATAGGCAATTTCGCATCTGTAAATTGGGGGAAATATTTGTGTCTTAGAGTTTTAGTGACTGAGTGAGATGATATGCCTAAATTAGTTTCCATAGCATGTGGCACATAGTAAGAACTAAATGAAAATCAACTATTGTTCTTCCTCCTCTGTCTCTACCTTCTCTTCTTCTTTTCCCTCTTTCTTTTCCTTTTCTGTCTCCATATCTTTCTCCTTTCCAATCTTCTTGATTAGCTACAATTTAATCCTTTTGAGGAGATTTGAGGGATAACCCTCATTTGTTTACTGAAAACTTGAGAAACACCCTTAATTTCTATATTCTTGTCTGATTGTGTCTCTGGCTGGCTATCCTGTATCTATTCATGCGTATATCCATGCCTGTCTTGCAGATTGATAGTATTTCTGCAGAAGAATTGAATTCTTTGCCACCTTTGTTGATTATTATCAACTTTGACTCAGGGTAACATGTTCTCATCTTGTGCACACACTCTGGAGCTATGTAGTCTATTTTAAAAATATAACAGAGAATAAGTACCTCACAAATTTTCCAAAAACACTCCAGCTTAAGTTACTAGTTACTGAATAAAAGCAGAAATGCATGAAAGGTTTTCTGGTTGCTCATCCTACTTTTTAATTTGCAGTTTAGGTCATTAGAATAAAAGCTTTAAAAAATAACATTTTATAGTTATAGAAGAAATATATATTTAAGATATACAAAATTTGAATAAAATAAAAAGTATTGATTATACCATATTTGTTGATTATTGTCATATATTTATTTCCCAGCATCTTTTAATTTTTTAACCCAGAGTCCAGAATCTATTTATTTTTAATGCATTTTAAAAAATAATTTCAACTTTTATTTAGATTCAGTGGGTACATGTGCAAGTTTATTACCTGGGTATATTGCATGATACTGAGGTTTGAAGTACAATTAATGCAATCACCCAGGTAGTGAGCATAGTACCCAATAATTAGTTTTTCAAGTCTTTACTCCCTTCCTCCCTCCCCTGTCTAATAGGCCTCAGGGTCTACTGTGGCCATCTTTATGTCCATCATTACCCATTCTTTAGCTCCTACTTGTATGTAAGAACATATGGTATTTGGGTTTTTGTTCCTGCATTAAGTTGCTTAGGATAATAGCCTCCAGCTGCATCCACGTTGCTGCAAGAGACATAATTTCATTCATTCCTTTTTATGGCTGTCTGTTATTCCATGGTGTATATGTACCCCATTTTATTTATTCAGTCCACCGTTGGTGGATACCTAGGTTGGTTCCATGTCCTTGCTTTGTGAATAGTGCTTCAATGAACATATGAATGCAAGTGTCTTTTTGGGTAGACCAATTTATTTTCTTTTGACTATGTCCACAGTAATGGGAGGAGTGAGTCAAATGTTAGTTATGTTTTAAGTTCTTTGAGAAATCTCCGAACTGCTACCACAGTGACTGAACTAATTTACATCCCCACCAATAGTTTATAAAGTGTTCCCTTTTCTCCACAGCCTCACCAGCATCTGTTGTTTTCAACTTTTTAATAGTAGCCATTCTGACTGGTGTGAGATAATATCTCATTTTGGTTCGATTTGAATTTCTCTGATGATTTGTGATGTTGAACAAAATGTTCAGGTTGGTTGGCCACTTGTATGTCTTCTTTTGAGAAGTGTCCATTCATGTTTTGATATGGTTTTGGCTTTTGTCCTTCCCAAATCTCATGTTGAAATGCAATTCCCAGTGTTGGAGGTGGGGGCCTGGTGGGAGGTGTTTGGTAATAGAGGCAGATTCCTCATGGTGTGCTGTCCTCAGGATAGTGCGTTATCGCAAGATCTGATCATTTAAAAGTATGTGGCACCTCCCACCTCCCTCTTGCTCCTGTTCTCGCCATGTCATGCACCTGTTCCCACTTCACCTCCCACTGTGAGTAAATATTCCAAGCCCCCACCCAAAAGCCAAATGGATGCCAATGCAATGCTTGTATATCCTGCAGAACCACGAGCCAATTAAACTTTTTTCTTTATAAATTACCCAGTCTGAAGTATTTTTTATAGCAATGCAAGAATGACCTAACACATACCATTTGCCCATTTTTAATGGGGTTGTTTTTTGCTTGCTCAGTTGTTTAAGTTCTTTATAGATCCTGGATAGTAAAACTGTGTCAGATTCATAGTTTGCAAATATCTTCTTCCATCGTGTGGGTTGTCTGTGTACTCTGTTGAGAGTTTGTTGCTATACAGAAACTTTTTAATTAGAGATTCCACTTGTCAATTTTTGTTTTTGTTGTAATTGCTTTTGAGGATTTAAATAATGTCTTTCCCAAGGCTGATATCCAGAATGGTGTTTTCTAGGTTTTTCTTCAAGGATTCTTATTGTGGAGGTCTTATATTTAAATCTTGAATTCATCTTGAGTTAATTTTTCTAGATGATGAAAGACAGGGGTCCAGTTTCATTCTTCTGCCTTTGGCTAGCCAGCTATCACAGCATCATATGTTGAATAGGGAGTCACTGCTTATTTTTGTCAACTTTGTCAAAGATCAGATGGTTGTAGTTGTGCAGCTTTATTTCTGTGTTCTCTATTCTGTTCCATCAGCCTATGCATCTGTTTTTGTGCCAATACCACGCTGTGTTGTTCCTATAGCCTTATAGTGTAGTTTGAAATCAAGTGATATGATGCATCCAGCTTCTTCTTCTTTCTTTCTTTTTTTTTTTTTTTTTTTTTGCTTGGGATTGCTTGTCTAGTCAGGATATTTCTTGGCTTCATATGAATTTTACAATAGTTATTTTTCTAGTTCTGTGAAAAAGGACGTTGATTGCTTGATAGGAATAGCATTGAATGCATAGATTGCTTTGGGCAGTATGGCAATTTTAATGATATTGATTCTTTCAGCTGATGAAGTTGAAATGTTTTTTTCCATTTGTTTGTCTCATCTATGATTACTTTCAGCAATATTTTGTAGTTCTCCCTCTAGAGATCTTTAACTTCCTTGGTTAGATTTATTCCTAGGTGTTTTTATTTATTTATTTATTTATTTATTTATTTATTTATTTATTTATTTATTTATTTGCAGCTATTGTAAGTGGAATTGAGTTCTTGATTTGGTTCTCACCTTGAATGTTATTGGTGTATAGAAATGCTATTGATTTTTATACCATGATTTTGCATCCTAAAAAATTACTGAGTCATGTCTCAGTTCCAGGAGCCTTTTAGTAAAGTATTTTGTGTTTTCTGGGTATAAAATCATATCAACAGCAAAGAGATATAGGTTGACTTGTATTTGTCTAGTTGGATACCTTTTATTTATTTATTTTGCCTGATTGTTGTGGCTAGGACTTTCAGTACTGTGTGGAATAAGAGGGGTGAGAATGGGCATCATTATAACAGTTTTCAAGGGGATTGGTTTCAACTTTTGCCCATTCAAGTATAATGTTGGCTATGGTTTCTCTTAGATGGTTCTTATTATTTTGAGATATGTTCCTTTGATGCATAGTTTCTTGAGGGTTTTTATCATGAAGGGATTTTGTATTTTATCAAAAGCTTTTTCCACATCTGCTGAAATAGTCATATAATTTTTGTTATTAATTCTGTTTATGTGGTGAATCACATTTATTGATTTGTGTATATTAAACCATTCTTACATTACAAGAATTAAGCCTACTTGATCATAGTGAATTAACTTTTTGATGTGCCACTAAATTGAGTTTGCTAATATTTTGCTGAGGATTTCTGCATCTATGTTTATCAGAGATATTGGTATCAGAGATTTTTTTCATCGTATCTTTACTAGGTTTTCCTATCAGGATGATGCTGGCTTTGTTAAATGAGTTAAGGAGGAGTCTCTCCTTCTCCATTTTTTGGAATACTTTCAGTAGGATTGGTACCAGATCTTCTATGTATGTTTGGTAGAATTTGGCTGGGGCTCTTTTGGTTGTTGTTGGTGGTGGGTGTCTTATTACTGATTTAATTTAGGAACTCGATATTGGTCTGTTCAGGGTTCAATTTCTTTCTGATTCATTCTTGGAGGATTGTATGTTTCAGAAATTTATCTTCTCCTCTAGATTTTCTAGTTTGTATGCACAGGTGTGTTCCCAATAGTTTCTGAGGCTCTTTTGTATTTCTGTGGTATTGGTTGCAATGTCACTTTAGTTATAACTTCTGACTGTGCTTATTTGGATCCTTTCTCTTTTTTTCTGTGTTAATCTAGCTAGCAGTCTACCGATCCTATTCATTCTTTCAAAAAAAAAAAAAAAAAAAAAAAAAACTTTAGTCTTCATTGATTCTTCCTGTGAGATTTTAGGTCTCAGATTCATTCAGTTCCATCTAATTTTAATTTTTTGGGTTGGTTTGTTCTTGCTTTTGGGTTGGTTGGTTCTTGTTTTTCTAGCTCCTCTAGGCATGATGTTAAATCATTAATTTGAGATCTTTCTAACTTTTTAAGGTAGGAGTTTACTGCCCTAAACTTTCCTCTTAACAGTACTTTTGCTGCATCCTAGAGATTTTTATATGTTGTGTCTCTTATTTCTATTTATTTCAAAGAATTTTTTGATTACTGCCTTAATTTCATTGTTTACCCAAAAATAAATTTATTAGTCCATTTTCGCATTACTGTGAAGTTACTGAGACTAGCTAATTTATATATAAAAAAGAGGTTTAATTGACTAACATTTCATATATCTAACACTGTCAGTGAGGAGATGAAGTTCCTCAACATTATTGTGTGGCTGTCTAAGCCTTTTTGTAGATCTAGAAGTACTTGTTTTATGAATTCAGATGCTTCAGTGTTGGGTACATACATATTTAGGATAGTTAAGTATTTTTGTTGAATTTAACCCTTTATCATTATGTAATGCCCTTCTTTGTCCTTTTTTACTGTTGTTGGTTTAAAGTCTTTTTTATCTAATATATTATTATATATTATATTTTAATATATTTTAAAATACACGTATTTTATCTAATATAATATGTTATATATTATATTTTAAATATATTTTAACATACATATATTTTATCTAATATAATAGCCACTCTTCTTTTTTTGTAGTTTAATTTGCAAGATAGATATTTCTTCAACCCTTTACTTTGAGCTTATAGATGTCATTATGTGTGAAATGGGTATCTTGAAGACAGCAGATGGATGGATGTTTTTATTTTATCCAACTTGCCACTCTGTGCCTTTTAAGTGGAGTGTTTAGGCTATTCACATTCAAGGATAATATTAATATGCAAGATTTTGATCCTATCATGAAGTTGTTAGCTGGTTGCTTTGTATTTTCTATGGTTTGGTTGCTCTGTAGGTCTGTGGGCTCTGTACTTAAGTGTGTTTTTGTGGTAGCAGGTGTCAGCTATCTTTTCCCCATGTTTAGAATTCCCTTAAGAGTCTCTGATAAGACTAGCCTAATGGTAATGAATTTTTTAAGTGCTTGTTTGTCTGGAAAATATTTTTGTTTCTCTTTCAGTGATAAAGCTTAGCCTGATAGGATATGAAATTTTTGTTGGAATTTCTTTTCTTCAAGAATTCTGAAAATAGGCCCCCAGTCTCTCCCAGCTTATAAATAAGGTTTATGCAGAGAAGTCTGCTTTTAGCCTTTTGGAATTCCCTTTTTGTGTGTTCTGACCTTTTTCTCTAGCTACCTTTGTGATGTTTTACTTTAGCGTTGACCTTGAATAGTCTGGTGATTATATGCCTTGGTAATGTTGCTTTTTGTATAGTATCTCACAAGTGTTCTCTGAATTTCTTGTATCTAGATGTGTACCTCTCGAGCAAAATTTGGAACATTTTCTTGATTTATCACTTCAAGTATTTTTTCTAGGTTGTTATCTTTTTCTCAGTCTCAGGAATGTCACTAATTTTTAGGTTTGGTCACTTTACATAATCCCATATTTCTCAAAGACTTTGTTCTTTTTTAAAAAATTACTTTTTCTTTACTTTTTTCTGACTGGGTCAATTCAAAAGACTGGTCTTCAAGATCTGACATTCTTTCTTCTACTTAGTCCAGTTTATTGGTGAAGCTTCCAGTTGTATTTTGAAATTAAGTTAGTTTTTCAATTCCAGAATCTCTGATTGATATTTTAAAGATGTTTATCTCTTCCTTCATTTTCTGGATTGCTTTAAAATGTTTCTTTGTTTTAATTTTCAACCTCGTCTTGGATCTTATTGAACTTCCTTGCAATCCACACTTCAGATTCTTTATCTGTCCTTTCCAAGTTTCCACTTCGCTGGAGACTATAGCTGGAGAGCTAGTATGGTATGTTGATGGTATTACTACATTTTGAATTTTCATGGTGCTAGAATTCTTACACTGGTTCTTTCTCATCTTGAGGCATTGACACTTCAAAATTTTGTAATTATATTTGTGCAGATATAATTTTTCTTTTCTTTCCCTATAATATTATTGATTTTTTTTTTCTTTCCCTTTCCCTTTCCCACCTATTTTTCCCTAGGGGATGTGACTTTAGAGAATGCTGGGTAAGGTCTTTTGGCTTAACTTGTGTACTCTACACCTTTCTGTCAGCAGGTTTTATATTGGGCCATGCAGTTCCATCTACAAGCCTGTAGATGGTGTATATGGCCAATACTGCTGAGTGTATACCTCATCCTTGTTTACTAGCAGAAGCTCTCTCTTGCCTCAGGCAATGGGCTTATTCTTATAGTGCAAAGTGCTCTGAGCTCCCTCCTCAGCCCCAGAGGTGTTGGGAGCAATATGGGCAGGTCCAAGACTGGCAGGTTTGCCTACAGATTCCCCTAAGGGCAGTCATGAGCACCAGTGCTGAAGGATAATCCAGTGAGTGGGTACCAAGCACCCAGAGGTATACCTAGGCATGGAGCTGGGAAGCCTTCTTGTCCTCAAGTTCTCTACACACAGATCTGGTGTGGTCTAAACTCCTAATCCAGGGGACTGTGTGCTCCAGATGCTGGGAGATCGGCCTAGGCATGAAGCAGAAAGGCTCCTCTGCATACCTGGATCCCTGTAGAGAAAGTGTGGAGTGGCTCAGGCTGTCAATCTGGGCAAACATGTACTTTGAATACCTGGAAATCTGCCTAAGCATGGAGTGAAGAGGGACTGCTGCACCCTGATCTATGCACAGACAGGGTGGGGAAGCTCAACCTGCTGATTCAGGCAAGCTGGTGCTCTGAATGCCTGGAGATTTGCCTGGGTATGGTGCAAAGAGAGTCCTGATGCAGCATGATCTATGCCTAGGAAGGATGGACAGCTGAGGCTGTCCCAGCAGGTTTTATTATTTTATTTTTTATTTTTATTTATTTATTTTTTGACACAAGGTCTCAGTCTTTTGCCCAGGCTGAAGTACAGTGTCACAATCATGGCTCACTGCAGCATTATCCTCTCAGGCTCAGGCAGTCCTCCCACCTCAGCCTCCTGAATAGCTGGGATCACACCTGGATAATTTATTTTTATTTTTTGTAGAGATGGTGCCTCCCTATGTTCCCCAGGCTGACCTCAAATTCCTAAGCTCAAGGGATTTTCCTGTTTCAACTTCCCAAATTGCGGGGATTATAGGCATGAGTCACTGCATCTGGCATTCAGCATGTTTTAAATACACACAATTTTTAATAGAATTTGATTGCAATATTTACAGGTTGTTTTTTTAAATTCCAAAAACATTTATCTGCATCCTTTGAAACTCTATTTTCTTGAGACTGGGTAATGCTACATTATATTGATAGGCATTCTTATTTAGTCTTTCCATTATTTGGGGAATTTAGGTTATTTCCAAATTTTGTTATTATCCATAGTGCTACAATGAAGATCTTTGGATATAAATCACTGTCCACATTTCCTTGTTCTTATAAAAATTTACTAAAAGTGGAATTAAGTTAGAAGGGATTTTTATAAATCTATTATAATTGCATAGGAGAAAGAACACAAAGATTAAATCTTAACCAAAGCTATTTACCATGTTATGATAAAGCTCAAAGCTGTCCTCCGGGAAGTTCCTTCCAAAGGATAAAATGATGCAGGAGGCTGGTTTTCATAAGGAAATTTAATATTCTAAATCATGTGCCCTGTCTGCTTCTTGGCTTCAGTTAGATTCACACCTGTTATCTAAGGTAGAAATGATTTCCTTTGTCTGTAACAGTTAAGAACATTGAATGCTGGAAGTAATAGAACATATTATGTTGCTGCATGTTTTTATGTCCTTTTGAGTAGCAAAGGACAGACAATGAAGAACCATGAGTCTCAAGGAGCATTGTAATAGTAATTCTACGAGTATTCTAATAGTAATTCTAGGTGAAAGAAATAATTACATTTTAAATATTTCTTTAGATTTACCTAAAAATATAATCTGAAGGCTTCTAACCTTTATTATAAATTAAAGGCAGCTATTTTATTTACTTTTTCATGTCTAAAAAGTATTTTAACATTTCTTTTGGCTAAGCTGAAATAACTAAGGTTGCAAAATGAATAAACTATTGTAATGGTAGAAGCATATCAGAATCTACTTGGACTTGAGCTGAGAAATGTTCCGCTATGAAAATAAAATTGCTGCCTTATAAGGTACCTGTCATGTGAATACTGTTTTTACTCACTTTGATCTACCTATTATTTATTCTGCTATATCCATTTTTATCTTTGATGCATATTTAGTGCCCAGATCCATCTTGCAAACAGGACTTGTTGGCCTACCTGGAACAGATTAAGTTCTACTCCCACCAACTGAAAATCTGCAGTCAGGTTAAAGCTGAGATCCAGAACCTGGGAGGAGAGCTCATCATGTCAGCTGTGAGTATTGCCTAGCATGTACATGATCACAGGTGGAAGATGCTTGAAACAGAGTAACTACACCCTTGCTTACATGACCAAATCTTTTAGGTAAAATTAGTTTAGAAAAACTAAATTGGTGATGAGCATTTTTTCATGTGTCTGTTGGCTGTATGAATGTCTTCTTTTGAGAAATGTCTGTTCATATCCTTT